>NW_004444154.1:1581554-1608883 GCF_000243295.1 Trichechus manatus latirostris
TATATATATTATATATATATATATATATATATATTTATATATATGTTTCACTGGTTTTGCTCCTCTAGAGAACCAAGACTAAGACAATCCTTAAGTTTTGTACCCTCAGCACCTCACTCACCTCCTCCTTGTCCCAGTCCTGCTTTTTCTCCAGGTTTTGAAATTTCCAGACCTCCAGTCATATTTCTTACTGCATATGTCCCCTCATGTACTTGCCTGGGGGGACAAGCCAGTAGTATACCATTTCTCTCTATAGTATCCCTATTTCTTCCCAGAAGATTCAGTTAAGCTTCCAGCAGTATAAACCACATCTCAGATGGGTCCCTTTTCTTCTCTTGAACAAGTAGGGCTGCACTGATTTTTGGATATGAGTGCCTCCCTTTCTCTTTGTTGCTGACCTCAGAGCTCTCTGGGGCAAAAACTAAACTGTCCACAGGTGGACCAAGGTGAATATATATCAGAGTCAAGGTTAGTATTAGGGCAGTGTTTCTCAACCTTATTTTCCTCATTGCTACCATATTCTGGTCCATCTCCCTAATATGCATTCTCAATGGAGGTGATATCACTTCCCTCAGGAGATTTTTTAGGCCTTTTTTTCTTTTTTCTTTTGTCCTACTCAACCCTCACTCATGAAATTTAATACCGCATATATAATGTATGTCTGCTTATGCTGTCGTCAGGAGGGTTGAACTTTGGGAGGCTATAATAAGCCTTGTAAAATAGAGGATTTTATCACATATCTTCAAGAATCACCCATAGGCTTGATAGCGCTGCTACTGAGAATGCAGGAAGCTGGCCAGGGAAATGGCAGCTCGACTCTTTTTATACGCTTCTGATCTCCTCCCACAAGGAAGAGACCCTCAACCCTGGTTGACCACAGGATTCGTGATTAAGCTCAATAGTTTAAGAAAACAAAAAGATCAGAAAGATTTCAAGAGAAATAGGAGGCTTTCACTTTCTCCCACTTTCCCCTAATCTCACAGTTACGTGAGGGAGCTTTCCTGCAGATGGAGGGTGGTGGATGATGATGATGGTATGGTATTCACTGGTCCATATTTCTTTCTTGTTGTAACCCATCTATTAAAAATCTGCAAGCCTTGCAGCTTCATTCTCCCCTTTCTTTTCTGCCCAGAATTGGTATGAGGTGATGACCCTTCATGGCTGTGTCTGCCCAGTATTACTAAACTTTTCTCCAAGTGAACTCTCCTGAAGTACAAACCTGAGGCTGAGAATTTTAGCACATTCCTTTGGCCACAGTTCTAAAGCCACATTTTCCAATCATTTACCAATAATAAAAATAAAATAACAATTTCCAGCATCTTATTTCTCACTTAGGTTTTCATTGATCAATTTTTTTCTGAAGTAGATCACCAGGTCCTTCTTCCCAGTTTGTCTCAGTCTGGAAGCTCCGCTGAAACCTACCCACCATGGGTGACCCTGCTGGTATTTAAAATACCAATGGCATAGTTTCCAGCATCACAGCAACACACAAGCCACCACAGTATGACAAACTGACAGGCAAGATGGATTGATACAGTGGCTGCAACAATGGGCTCAAACAGCAATGATTTCGAGGATGGTGCAGGACCAGGCAGTGTTTCATTCTGTTGTACATATGGTCGCTATGAGTCAGAACTGACCCGATAGCACCTAACAACAACAAAAACATTTCTCACTTGGTTCTAAATTCAGGAGGGGAAAAATTTTTATACATTCCCTAACACTCCATCACATAGCTTCCTCGTATAGATTGTAGGCTTTCAAAAGAACATTGTGAATTACATTTCTTGCATTGTCCTAGAACCTAGTATAATATATTACAGATAGTAAGTTTCATTAAGTATTTGTTGAATGACTGGTAGATAGCTTGATGAATCAAACATTGATTTGACCTTTGAAGACATTCAAAATGCTTATTTCAATCTTACATCAGGGACAAATTAGTTGTGTGCTCTTGAATAAGTCACCTTCTTTTTTCTAGGCCTCAGTTTCTCCATTTGAGAGATAAAAAGTGACAGTCTATGTACTCAAGAGGCCTTTCAGCTCTGCCATTCTAGGACACTATGACACAGATGAATAGATATGGTGTGATCAAAACATTTAAAGGACTGGTAGCAGGTGAGGCAAAAACAAAATCACATGGTACACCCATGGTTTTGAGCCATAATTGTTCACTAGACCACTATTGCTTCTTTTCGATCTCTAGGGACCCTGTTGACAGCTGCTCAGCCTCTTCTAGAATCCTGTCACAGCTAAGAGAGAAAGCAAGATGGGAGAGAAAGGATGAAAGAGGGCAGAAGGTAGAGAGTGAGGTTGAGAACAGGGAGACGGTCAGAGGCAAATCTAGTCACAGAGAGACAGAGAGACATGGAAAGGCAGAAACAGAGACAGAGAATAAGACAGATGAAGAGACAGAATAACAGAGAGTCAGAGACAGACAAAAACAAGGACTAGAAAGAGACAGAAACAGAAGAGAGTCACAGAAAGAATCAGACAGAAACAGAGACAGGGAGACTCAGAGAAAGAGACAAAAGAATGAGAGAAGAGGTCAGAAGTCACTGAAGAGACACAGCCACTGAAAGATTTCCAAGGAGGAACAAAAAAGAAACACTTTTAGAACCACTTCAAATGATCACCATTACCGAGAAGATTTTTCCCCTCTCAGGTACCTCGGTTACGGATAGCGGCCTTGGCTCCCTCTGGTCTCTCTCCTCCAATGTTCTGCTTATGCACAAAAAACAAAGTTATAGGTGTCTTGGGTGCCATTAAATTCTCTCTTTTCTTCATTTACAACATGCTAGAACATGATGTTCCTCGGGAGATTTCATGTAGGAGAGAGTCCCCACAGCCAAGAATAGTAGGGGCTGCCAGCCTTCCTCTTGAAACCATGGCACAGCCAAGAGTAGAAGCATGTTCACACTTCAACTCCATGAGCTTGCAACTTCACTTTAATAGGCCCAACAGTGCCAACACCAAACAAAGCTCTCCCTCACCCAGAAGCAATCCCGGCCACAGGCTGAGCACCTAAGAACACTCTCATTTAAAATCCAAGGCTTGGTGAGAGTTCCACTCACTGCAAGTATTTGTTGATTCATGTATTTCTTCCAAGGAGGGAGTGAGAGCCTTGAGGGCAGGAGAATATCTTTATTTATCTCTGCTTTTCTGAACAGCAGGGGCTCATAATTTGAATGATACCATCAGTCATTTGCCTCAGGTTGTGGTTCAACATCAACATCAGTCCAGGTGTTGCCCCAATTTTCTTTGTCTCTTTATCCTCATCTGTATTAGTCTCCTAGTGCTACTGTAACAGAGCACCAGAAACCAGTTGGCTTAAAACAACAGAAATATTTTGTCTCACAGCCTGGAGTCTAGAAGTCTGAATTCAGGGTAATAGCAGGGTCATGCTCTCTCCAAAGGCTCTAGGGGAAGATCCTTCTTTATCGCTCTCAGTTGCTAATACCCTTAAACATTCCTTGGCTTGAAGCTGAATCATAACTCCAACTTATGCCTCCATCTTTACATGGTCGTCTCTTTTTTTTATTTATCTGTCTCTTTTATGAAAAAACAAACAAACAAAAAACCTACTTGTCCTTGTGTCAATTCCAAGTCATGGTGACCCCATGTGTGTCAGAGTAGAACTGTGCTCCAGAATGTTTTCAATGGCTGATTTTTCAAAAGTAGTTCACCAGGCGTTTCTTCTAAGGAGCCTCTGGGTGGATTGAACCTCCAACCTTTCAGTCAGCAGTCAAGCACATTAACTTCCTTTTATAAGGACACCACTCACATTGAATTAGAACCCATCTTACTCTAGTATGACCTCATGTTAACTGATATCTTCCAAGACTCTATTTCCAAACAAGGTCACATTCACAAGTAGAACTTCAACATATCTTTTGGGGGGGACACAATTCAATCCATAACACCATTCCATTTCCCAACCTTTCCTCCCCCTTCAGGCATCCAATCTTATGTCCTTCAAAACATCCTCCATATATAAACTGTGGATTGCATTTGTTCTGCATGTGCTACTAAATTCTTAAGTGGTATTGTGCTATACAATTGAAGCCTGGTGGCACAGTGATTAAAGTGCTCAGATGCTAACTGAAAGGTCAGTGGTTCAAACCTACCAGCCGCTTCACAGGAGAAAGATATGGTAGTCTGCTTCCATAAAGATTTAGTCTTGGAAACCATATAGGGCAGTTCTACTCTATGCTATAGGGTCATTATAAGTCCAAATCAACTTGACAGCAACGGGTTTTTTTTTTCTGGTTTGGTGCTATACATTCCATCCTACCTCATACTCATACATCTCTGTAGAAAAAGCATGGTGTCTAGCACATGGTAGGTGCTCTAACAATATTGTTGAATAAAGTAATGAGTTTTGAACTTCAATTTATCACTCTCTTAAAATAACATGTGATCAATGAGTTAGGTTTATACTCAGGGCTCCAGTGTTTCCTACAAAAAGTGGGATGGTGTAAACTCCTTGTTATGGATTGAATTGGGTCCCCCAAAAAGATGTTGAAGTCTTAACCCCTGTACCTGTAAATACGACCCTGTTTGTAATGGGAATTTTTTTGAAGATGTCATCAGTTAGGTTCACATGAGGTCATACTGGAGTATGGTAAGTTCTAATCCTAAACAACTGGTGTTCTTACAAAAGAGTGGAAAATATGCACAGACAAAGGGGAAGAGGAAGGATGCTGTGTGATGCTGAAGCTGCAAGCCAAGGAACATTTGAAGCTATGAGAAGCTAGGAGAAAAGTATGTAACAGATTTTCCCTCAAAGCTTCAGAAGGAATCAACACAGCCAATACCCTGATCTCAAACTCCCAGCCTCTAGAGCTGTGAGGCAATAAAGTTCAGATCTAATTTGTGGTATTTGTTACAGTAACCTGGGAAATTAATGGATTCCCTTTTTGACTTCATGTGCGTACAGAAAGAGGAGATGAAACAGTCTGGGCCTATCCAGGGTAAACTGAAAAGATCACCGGAATTGGAATCCAGAGATCTGGGTTAGTTTCTTGGGTCTATACATAGTTGTTTGTTGTTGTTAGGTGCTGTCGAAAAATTCCAACTCATATCAACCCTATGTACAATAGAACAAAACACTGGCTGGTCCTGCACCATCCTCACATTCATTGTTATGCTTGAGCTCATTGTTGCAGCTACTGTATCAATCCATCTAATTGAGGGTCTTCCTTTTTATCATTGACGCTCTACTTTACCAAGCATGATGTCCTTCTATAAGCACTGGTCCCTCCTGATAACATGTTCAAAAGCCAGTTTTTTCAGAAGTAGACTGCCAGGTCCTTCTTTCTAGTCTATCTTAATCTGGAAGCTCCACTGAAACCTGTCCACCATTGGTAACCCTGCTAGTATTTGAAATAGTGGTGGCACGGCTTCCAGTATCACAGCAACACTCAAGCCACCACAGTATGACAAACTGACAGGTGGAAGGCCAATATTTTAGTGATCTTAATTTCATCATTTCTAAAATATAAATAACAAAACCTACCTTGCTTATCTCTCAAGGCTGTGATGAGGGTGAAATATGCTAAAACATGGACCGGTTTTTGTAAGTACTAAAAATATACTTTCCTACCCTTATTTCAGGTTATCTAAGAGCAGACAAGTTGTGGGATGACATCAAGGACAGCATACATGAAGAAAGCAAAAGGTCATTAAAAAGACAGGAAAGAAAGAAAAGACCAAAATGGATGTCAAAAGAAACTCTGAAAATTGCCCTTGAATGTAGAGTCGCTAAAGCGAATGGAAGAAATGAGGAAGTAAAAGAGCTGAACAGAAGATTTCAAAGAGTGGCTCAAGAAGACAAAGTAAGGTACTTTAATAAAATGTGCAAAAACCTGGAGTTATAAAACCAAAAGGGCAGAACATGCTCAGTATTTCTCAAGCTGAAAGAACTGAAGAAAAAATTCAAGCCTTGAGTTGCAATATTGAACTATTCTATGGGGAAACATATTAAAAGATGCAGGAAACATCAAAAGAAGATGGAAGGAATACACAGAGTCACTGTACCAAAAAGAATTGATCCATGTTCCACCATTTCAGGAGGTAGCATATGATCAAAAACCAATAGTATTGAAGGAAGAAGTCCAAGCTGCACTGAAGGCATTGGCGAAAAACAAGGTTCCGGGAATTGATGGAACACCAACAGAGATGTTTCAACAAACGGAAGCAGCTCTAGATGGGTTCACTCATCTATGCCAAGAAATTTGGAAGACAGCTATCTGGCCAGCCTACTGAAAGAGATCCATATTTGTGCCCATTCCAAAGAAAGGTGATGCAACAAAATGTCAGAATTATTGAACAATATCACTAATATCACATGCAAGTAAAATTCTGCTCAAGATAATCCAAAAACAATTGCAGCATTACATTGACAAGGAACTGGCAGACATTCAAGCCAGATTCAGAAGAGGACATGGAACAAGGATATCATTGCTGATGTCAGACTAATCTTGACTGAAAGCAGAGAATACCAGAAAGACGTTACTTTTGTTTTAATGATTTTGTGAAGGCGTTTGACTGTGTGGATCATAACAGATTATGGATAACATTGTTAAAAATGGGAATTCCATAACACTTAATTGTTTTTCGAACAGAACAAGGGAATACTGAGTGGTTTAAAGTCAGGAAACATGTGTGTTAAGGTTGTATCCTTTCACCATAATTATTCAATCTGTGTGCTGAGAAATTAATCCAAAAAGCTGGACTGTATGAAGAAGAATGGGGCATCAGGATTGGCAGAAAACTAATTAACAACCTGTGATAGGCAGATGACACAACTTTGCTTGCTGAAAGTGAAGAGGATTTCAAGCACTTACTGATGAAGATCAAATACTACAGCCTTCTGTATGGATTACATCTCAATATGAAGAAAACAAAAATTCTCACAACTGGACCAATACGCAACATCATGATAAATGGAGAAATCATTGAAGTTGTCAAGGATTTTATTTTACTTCCAACCACAAGCAATATCCATGGAAGCAGGAGTCAAGAAATCAAACGACATATTGCATCGGGGAAAATCTGCTGCAAAAGACCTCTTTAAAGTGTTAAAAAGCAAAGATGTCATCACCTTGAGGACTAAGGTGCACCTGACCCAAGCCATGGTATTTTCAGTCACCTCATATGCATGCAAAAGCTGGACAATGAATAATGAAAAGCAAAGAAGAATTGATACGCTTGAATTATGGTGTTGGAGAATAATGTTGAATATATCATCAACTGCAGAAAAATGAACAAATCTGTCTTAGAAGAAGTACAGCCAGAATGTTCCTTAAAAGAGACGATTGTGAGACTTCCTATACGTTATCAGGGTTGCTATGAGTAGGAACCGACTCAAGGCATGTAACAGTAACAACATATTGTCCTTGCTAGGAGCCCTGGTGGCACAGCCGTTAAGCGCTCAGCTGCTAACTGAAATGTCAGCTGTTCACACCCACTAGCCACCCCTTGGAAGAAAGATATAGCAGGTTGCTTCAGTATAGATTAAAGCCTTTGAACTCTATGGGTCAGTTCTACTCTGTCCCATAGGATCACTTTGAGTCAGAATCAACAGGATGACAACAGGTTTGTTTTTTGGTTTTATACTGTCCTTAGAATTCTTGGGTGGTGCAAACAGTTAATGTGCTTGACTGCTAGCCCAAAGTTGGAGATTCAAGTCCACCTAGAGGTGCATCAGAAGAAAGGACTGGCAGCTACTTCTAAAATCAGTTATTAAAAACCCAGTTGTATTCTGACACATATTGTATTGTCATGAGTCAGAATTGACTCAACTGCAGTTGGTTATGAGTTCATTTTGAGCTCCATGAAGAACAGTGTTTTGCTACACAACAGGCACCCAATCAATATTCACTGAATAGAGTAATGGCATTGGTACCACTCACACTGCGCTGTCTTACTGTCTCCATTCTCAAAACTACCTTGATTCTGACTGTTCAGTTTTATCCTTTTTAGAGCCAAACACTTGTGCCCTTGGCCCAGAGAACAGAAAAGTTGCTTTCTCTCTCATGACCTTCATTCCTTCACTGGATGTGACAATTCTGACCTTCTAATCTCACCATCAACACTATCTCTAGAACTGAAGTTCTTTGGGGGATTTGGCTGCAACACTGTCCTCACTTCAAACTTACACTTGCATATAAAACCAACACACAGACATACACACACCAAAAAAGAAATCTCTGCCTCTGTGTGCAACAGGCCATGAGACAGAAAGGAATTTCTAGCCCATGTTGTTTTTAGGAAAACCTTCTGCCCCTGGGGTGTTGTAGAGGTAGAGGGACAGGAGTAGGAGGGCTGGCCTCAACAGCAAGGGGTAGAGTTGAAACCACTCAATCTCTCATCCCACCTGAATAGTGTCTTCTAATCATTTTGAACTCACACCTGGGGCTCAGAGTTCTGTCCCCTACATTCTGAAAGCCAACCAGCCATGCCCCACCTGAGAGCATAAAGATGCCTTCCAAATATCCTAAAAATTCCTAAGGTGAAGAAGCATTGCTTTTGTGTTCTCTAAGCACTTCACCTGGCCTAGCCTGTTAATGAAAACAGCATCAAAATTCAGACTGTGTCTAAGTCCACATTTTCAAAACTTCATTGTTAATCCTTTTTTAATTGACATGGAATGTATTCCCAGTTATTAATGGGAAGTGTACTTTCTGGGATCTAATTAGATACTCTAATCACATTTCTACCATTAAAATTGGTTTTAGTTTGTTTTTTGTTTTCCAAAAGAGCTGTTTACTCTGTTGATAATAAATACAGTGTGGATGAAAGGAGATTTTCGAAAAAGGCTCCAGATACTCAAAAGTAAATAGCTTTGCTATTGATAAAAATAATAACCCCTTGTACAGCAGGGGGTGGTAAGAAAGCTAAATTTATTACTGCTGTGCTGAATGTGCAAATGGCACTTCCTTAAAGAGGGAAAATTAGTTTTTAAGCCTGGTTTAGCAGCCAGAATCCCTGGCTGTCTGCATAATATTGGATTTTTCAAGGCTTCTATGATGCCCTGGGGTGAGATTTTTTGCATGCAAATTGCAAATTATGTAATGGAAAAAACTGTTATATAAGGAAAAACAAAGACTTGTGTTCTCATACTTTTTTTCCCAATCTCCTCTTCAACCTTTCTGGTCCTTCAACTTCAGCTAGCATTTATTGAGCACCTACTGTGTCTCAGGTGCTCTTATGTCACTTAAAACTCATGCCAGTCTTCTGAAAGAGGTAGAATTACGTAGAATTATCCAACTTTTATGGATGGAGAAACTGAATTGCAGAGAGATTAAAAGACTAATCCATCCCATAGGGAAGGGTTGCTGCTCCTTACTCTAAATAAAAAAAAAAAAAAAAAGTTGTTATCGAGTCAACCCTGACTTATGGTGACCCCATATGTGTCAGAGTAGAATTGTGCTCCATAGGGCCTCCAATAGCTGATTTTTCAGAACTAGATCACAGGACTTTCTTCCAAGGCACCTCTGGGTGGATTCAAGCCTCCAACCTTTCAGTTAGTAGTCGACTATGTTAACTGTTTGCAACACTCAGGGACTCCTGCTCTCATCCAGGGGTTCTCGAACTTGGGCAAGCATCAGAATCTCCCTGAGCACTTGTTAAAAGGCAGATTACTGGGCTCCACATCAGAGATTCTGATTCATTAGGCCTGGAATGGGATTCAAGAATGTACTTTTCCCACAAGTTTCCAATGATGCTGATGCTGCTGGTCAGAGGACCACACTGTGAAAACCTCTGCTCTACAGCATGCCGCCCCTTCCTCAGACTATTGGGGTTCAGAGCTAGAAGGGACTCCAAGAGGTCATGTGACCTATGTTTCTGCTTTCAAATAGGTAAAGTTTTAATTATTCTCACTTTACAGAGGAGTCATTAGAGACTTGTTGATGGGGTGGGGAGGGGAGAATGTCTTGTCCAGAATTAGCCAAGTGGCAAGTATCTGGCTATTATCATTTATCGTTAAGACTGACATTTAGCAGATGTTGTTGTCGTTGTTAGGTACTGCAAGTTGGTTCTGACTCACAGCGACCCTATGTACAACAGAACGAAACACTGCCCGGTCCATTTAGCAGATAGGGCACTTTAAAGTGTGAGCTTATGTAATGAGCTAACTCCCCATGCTACTCCTGCCCTGTAAGCCAAGTGTCAGTTGGATGCAAGTTAGCTAGTTGGAGACAATCCCTTTCAGACACC
The DNA here is from genome assembly GCF_000243295.1 of Trichechus manatus latirostris. Classification (NCBI taxonomy): domain Eukaryota; kingdom Metazoa; phylum Chordata; class Mammalia; order Sirenia; family Trichechidae; genus Trichechus; species Trichechus manatus. Next base: position 1,591,779 of record NW_004444154.1, read on the forward strand.
AGGATCAAGGTCTATCACCCACAATGTGACAGGGGTGGAGTGGGGAGGCAGGAGATAGAAGCAAGAGGGCCCTTTAACCTAAGCCTGAATATCATCATGACCCAGATGGGGTTATTCAGGTTACTCACACACTCACAGCCAGAGACAGTCAGGATTAAGGAAGACATTCATCATAAAATTTAAACTTGTACATAAAACCATTTGCCGTCAAAATGACTCCAACTCATGGCAACCCCATTTGTGTCACAGTAGAACTGTGCTCCATAGGATTTTCCATGACTGATTTTTGCAGAAGTAGATTGCCAGGCCTTTCTTCTCAGGCGGCTCTGAGTGGACTCAAATCTCTAACCTTCCAACTAGCAGCCGAGCATTAATGGTTTACAATACCCAAGAACTCCAAACTTGTATATACCTCCCTATAAGCTACCATTTTTAGTAATTTAGTAAGTTATTGTCTTCCTTTGTATTTTTGCACTTGCATAAAGCTTAATTGAAATAAAAATCTAAATGTTTCAATATAAAGTATTTAAAATAAGATACAATTTTTATAGCCCTGTTGTCACATTTCTTCATTATTTCAATTTAAACGGAGCTTCACAGAAGTATGGCCTGGGCCTCCCACGTAACCTTGAGGGGCTCTGACCACACTACCTGCAGGGCATAGAAGCCACACTTCACAAATGAGTCTTGAGCAAAGTAAGAGGTGAACTGCAGAGGAATCCAGGACGTATGTTCAAGTCCACACCTCTCACAGACATTCCCATCCTGCCCTGGAGAAGCAGGATCAGGGCCGTATACACATCTGGCTATGAGATTAGGGAAACCTCCATCTTCAGAGCCTCCAAACAGCACCTCCCTACACTCCAATCCTCCTGAATCCTGCATCCTATGTCACACCAGGGTCATTGCCTTAAACTTAACTCTGAGCATTTCATTCCTCATGTGGAACCAGCCACAGAGACTTGGATCTTGAGAAAAAGCCCGCTTGCACAGGAGCAAGCTTCTTCTCTATTGTTGTTTATGGATGGCACTGATTTGGGTTGTACACAATCTCAATTTTTTTGTTTTTTGTTTTAATAAGAAGAAATTGTGTACAAAGCCACAATTAAATGAAAAAAAAAAAAAAGAACTTTACCATTTAGGATTTCATGTGCATTGTTTGGCTATGATTATAAGTGTTATGGATTGAATTGTGTCCCCTAAAAGTATATGTTGCAGTCCTCCCCCTATGCCTATGAATGTGACTTTATTTGGGAAAATTAGGTTACTCTTTGAAAATATGATCACTTAAATTATACTGGAAGGTGGGGCCAAGAGGGCGGAGTAGTCAGACACTTCTGGTGGTCCCTCTTACAACAAAGACCCGAAAAAACAAGTCAATCGATTATATATGACACTCTGGAAGCCCTGAACATCAAAGGCAAAGTTGAGGAATTGGACTGAGTGGCAGAGGGAGGGAGAGATTGTTCAAAAGCAGCAAGGAGTTGTCAGACTTGACCTGGCGGGAGCCAGAGCCCTTGGGCTGGATCAGCTTGTGGTGAGCGGTGAGGCAAGCAGCGGCATTCAGGGTGCATTTTCCACATTGGAAGAGACCCAACGTCAGAGAGTCTACTTGGCCATCCAGAACAAGTGAGAAGCAGACCTCAAACAGCAAAAGATAAATACTTGCATCCAGCCTAACATGCAGATCAAAAACACCCCCCACTGGGAAAAACCTCTTTCCCATTTACCTCCCCACTCCCTGCTCTGCACAGGGTCTGGGATGGCTTCAGTGACTGCCAAGTCTCCTGGGCCAGAAGCAGGACTTGTCATGCATCCTGAGCCATTGTCCAGGCCTTGGAGAGGGAATAAATTAACAAAAAGGGGAAAAATAATCTGCTGGCTCCCCAAGCCAGGATCTCAGTGTAAGCATAGCTCCTTTGCCTAGGCACAGACATAAGGGATCCATGGACTTTGAGTGCTTTTCCCCCTGCATAGACTTGTGTGAGCCCATTTCAACAGCATAGGCCATCATTACCACAGTACAATAGGGTATACACCTGAAATCTAACTTCAGCTGTTTCAGCTGTGAAGTGTCAGGTCCATGAAATTTGACATTGCTCTGCCCATTAAGCAGGGACTTCACCTACTCACATCAGGGGCCTGAGGACTGGTGGCTCCACCCACGTCACCTAGCCATCTGTGACAGGGGTCCAAGAATAAGTGGTGCCCCCTAGTCTTTACAGTCAAGAGCACTGGGTGCTTATAGTCCAGCTGCAAACCTACCCACCTACACGCTCTAGGGAACAGGGACACGCTTTCCTCCCAGACACTTGGGAGCAGCCATTGTCCACATGCCTTGCTCAGAGTGGGACCCCCTGCTACATCTGGATGCCTGTGCCTACACCAATCACCCATGCCTGTCTAGGACCTTAGGTGAGAGCCTGCACCATGCACTTGGCAGCTGACTTCCTGGGCTCCTGAGCTGAATCCATACAGGAGGAGTGGGTGGACTCATGGGCTCACGTACTTAGTGGAAGGTCTGGCCACCTGGTGGCAGGACATTGGAGCTTCAGGGGTGCCAGAGATCGGGCTAGTTCACGTGAGCAGCGTATTTGGAAATATCAAAACAAAACAAAACAAGAAGCTAGGACGCAGTAAGCAAATATAAAATAAATAAATATAAGAACTTATTGATGGCTCAGAGATAACAGTCAATATCAAATCACATAAAGAATCAGAATATGATGGCTTCAGCAAACTCCCAAAATAAAGAATCAAGAAATTTTCCAGAGGAAGAGAAATTCTTGGAATTCCCAGAGGCACAATACAAAAGATTAATATACAGAACTCTTCAAGAGATCAGGAAGGAGACCAGGCAAAATGCAGATCTAGCAATAGAGGAACTTAAGAAGGTGAGAGAAAAGCATAATGACAAATATAACAGGTTGCAAAAATCCACAGAAAGACAGCAATCAGAAATCCAGAAGATTAACAATAAAATTTCACAATTAGACTACTCCGTAGAAAGTCATAGGAGCTGAATTGAGGCAATGGAAGTCAGAATTAGTGAGAGTGAAGATAAAGCACTTGACACCAACTTATTTGAGGAAAAGTCAGATAAAACGATTAAAAAAAATTGAATAAACCCTAAGAATTATGTGGGACTCTATCAAGAGGAACAACCTATGAGTGATTGGAGTACCAGAACAGGGGCGGGGGGGGGGGGGGGGGATAACAGAAAATACAGAGAGAATTGTTGAAGATTTGTTGACAGAAAACTTTCCTGATATTGTGAAAGATGAGAAGATATCTATCCAAGATGCTCATTGAACCCCACATAAGGTAGATCCCAAAAGAAAGTCACCAGGACATATTATAATCAAACTTGCCAAAACCAAAGATAAAGAGAGAATTTTAAGAGTGGCTAGGGATAAATGAAAAGGAGAGTCAATAAGACTAAGCTCAGACTACTCAGCAGAAACCATGCAGGCAAGAAAGCAATGGGATGACATATATAGAGCCTTGGAGGAAAAAAAATTGGTAGCTGCGAATTATATATTCAGCAAAACTTTCTCTCAAATATGATGGTGAAATTAGGGCATTTCGAGATAAACAGAAGTTTATGGAATTTGCAAAAATCAAACCAAAACTACAAGAAATACTAAAGACAGTCCTCCACTTAGAAAATCAATAACATCAGGTAACAACCCAACACTAGAACACAGGACAGAGCAACCAGATATCAACCCAGTAGGGGAGACACAAAAGTAAATCAAAGCTAAAACACTGAAAATAGGGAAACAGAGATGTCGACATGTAAAAGATAACAACATTAAAACAAAAAAGAGGGACTAAAAAATGTAGACATAGATTTTTCATATGGAGAGGAAGTCAAGGTGATATAAAGAATAAAAGACTGGTTTAAACTTAGAAAAATAGGAATAAATATTAAGGTAACCACAAAGGAAACTAACAATCCTCCACATCAAAATAAAAAACAAGAAAAATATAAAGACTCAACAAATACAATCCAATAACAATGAAAAAGATGAAAAGAAAATACATAAAGAAAAACGACTCACCACAGAAAATTAAACGGAACAAAGAAACTGTGAATACACCAAAAAAAGATCAAAATGACAGCAATAAACTGATACTTATCAATAATTACACTGAATGCAAATAGACTAATTGCATCAATAAAGACGTAGACAGTAGCAGAATGGATTAAAAAAAAAAAAAAAAGAAACACGATCCGTCTATATGCTGTCTACAAGAGACACACCTTAGACTTAAAGACAGAAACTAAAACTCAAAAGATGTAAAAAAAAAAAAAAAAATTTATTAAGCAAACAACACTCAAAAAAGAGCAGAAGTGCCAATATTAATCTCTGATAAAATACACTTTAAGGTAAAATCCACAAAGGTTAACGAAGGACATAAATGATTGAAGGGTCAATACACCAGGAGGACATAATTATAATAAACATTTATGCATCTAATGACAGGGTTCCAAAATACATAAAACAAACTCTACCAGCATTGAGAAGAGAGGAGACAGCTCCACAATAATAGTAGGAGACTTCAAGACACTACTTTCAGTGAAGGACAGAACATACAGAAAGAAGCTCAGTAAAGACATAGAAGATCTAAATGCTACAATCAGTCAGCTTGATCTCATGGTATCATACGGAACACTCCACCCAACAGCAGCCAAGTATACTTTCTTTTCCAATGCACATGGAACATTCTCCAGAACAGACCACGTATTAGGCCATAAAGCAAGCCTTAACAAAATCCAGAGCATCAAAATATTACAAAACATCTTTTCTGACCATAAAAGTCATAAAAGCAGAAATGAATCAAAGAAAAAGCAAGGAAAAAAAAATCTAACACATGGAAACTGAACAACACCTTTCTCAAAAACTACTGGGTTCTAGAAGAAATTGAGGATGGAATAAAGAAATTCATAGAATCAAATGAGAATGAAAACAGATCCTACCAGAACCTTTGGGACACAACAAAAGCAGTGCTCAGAGGTCAGCTTATAGCAGTAGATGCACACTTCCAAAAAGAAGAAAGGACCAGAATCAAAACATTAACCCTACAACTGGTACAACAGAAAGAAAGCAGCAAAAGAAGCCCTTGGGAGCCAGAAGAAAGGAAATAATAAGAATTAGAGAAGAATTAAATGAAATAGAGAATAGAAAAACAATTGAAAGAGTTAACAAGACAAAAGCTGGTTCTTTAAAAAGATCAACAAAATACATAAACCATTGGCCAAACTGACAAAAGAAAAATAGGAGAGGAAGCAAATAACCCATATAAGAAATGATAAGGGTGATATCACAACAGACCCAACAGAAATTAAAAGAATCAAACAGAATATTATGAAAAATTGTACTCTAACATATTTCAAAACCTAGAGGAAAAGGACAAATTTCTAAAAACTCACTACCTACCTAAACTAACACAAACAGAGGTAGAACTTCTAAATAAACCTATAACAAAAAAAGAAATTGAAAAGCAATAAGTGCAATTAAAAAGCCCCCAACAAAAAAAGAAAAAAAGCTTTGGCCCAGATGTTTTCACTGGAGAATTCAACCCAACTTTCAGAGAAGAGTTAACACCACTACTACTAAAGGTATTTCAGAGCATAGAAAAGGATGGAATACTCCTAAACTCATTCTATGAAGCAAGCATAACCCAGATACCAAAACTAGGTAAAGACACCACAAAAAAAGAAAATTACAGACCAATATCCCTCATGAACATTAATGCAAAAATCCTCAACAAAATTCTAGACAATAAAATTCAGCAACATATCAAAAAAATAATTCACCACGATCAAGTGGGATTTATACCAGGTATGCAAGGATTGTTCAGCATCAGAAAAACAATAAATGTAATCCACAACATTAATAAAACAAAAGACAAGAACCACATGATCTTATCAATCGATGCAGAAAAGGCATTTGACAAAGTCCAACACCCATTCATGATAAAAACTCTCAACAAAATAAGAATACAAGGGAAATTCCTCAACATAATAAAGGGCCTTAATACAGAGCCAATAGCCAACATCATCTTAAATGCAGAGAGTTTGAAAGCATTCCCCTTGAGAACGAGCACCAAACAAGGATGCCCTTTATCACCACTCTTATTCAACATTGTAATGGAGGTCCTAGCCAGAGGAATTAGGCTAGAAAAAGAAATAAAGGACATCCAAATGGGTAGGGAAGAATTAAAAGTATCTCTATTTGTAGATGATATGATCTTATACACAGAAAACCCCAAAGAATCCACAAGAAAGCTACTGGAACTAATAGAAGATTTCAGCAAAGTTTCAGGATACAAGATAAACATACAAAAATCAATTGGATTCCTCTACACCAACAAAAAGAACTTCCAAGAGGAAATCACCAAATCAATACCATTTATAATAGCCCCCAAGAAGATAGAATACTTAGGAATAAATCTAACTAGAGACATAAAAGACCTATACAATGAAAACTACAAGACACTACTGCAAGAAACCAAAAGAGTACTGCGTAAGTGGAAAAACATACCTTGCTCATGGATAGGAAGACTCAACATTGTGAAAAATGTCAATTCTACCCAAAGTGAGCTACAGATACAATGCAATCCCGATCTAAATTCCAAAGACATTTTTTAATGAGATGGAGAAACAAATCACCAAATTCCTATGGAAAGGGAAGAGACCCAAGATAAGTAAAGCATTACTGAAGAAGAACAAAGTGGCAGGCCTCACAATATCTGATTTTAGAAACTATTATACTGCCATGCTAGTCAAAACAGCCTGGTACTGGAACAACAACAGATACATAGAGCAATGGAACAGAATTGAGAATCCAGAAATAAATTCTTCCACCTATGAGCAGCTGATATTTGGCAATGGCCTGAAGTCTGCTATTGGGGAAAAGACAGTCTCTTTAACAAAGTGTGCTGGCATAACTGGATATCCATCTGCAAAAAATTGAAAAAAGACCCATACCTCACACCATGCACAAAAGCTAACACAAACTGGATCAAACACCTAAATATAAAACCAAAAATGATAAAGGCAATGGCAGAAAAAATAGGGACAATACTAGGCACTCTAATAAGCGGCATGAACAGAATACGAACCATATGCAACAATGCACAAACACCAGAAGAGAAACTAGACAACTAGGAGCTCCTAAAAATCAAACACTTACGCTCATCAAAAGACTTCACCAAAAGAGTAAAAAGACAACCTAGAAACTGGGAAAAAAAATTTGGCTATGACAAATCTGATCAGCTTCTAATTTCTAAAATCTACAAGATACTGCAAAAGTTCAACAACAAAAAGACAAATAACCCAGTTAAAAAAATGGCAAAGGATATGAACAGGCACTTCACGAAAGAAGACATTCAGGTGTCTAACAGACACAGGAAGAAATGCTCACGATCATTAGCCATTAGAGAAATGCAAATCAAAACTATAATGAGATACCATCTCACCCCAACAAGGCTAGCATTAGTCCAAAAAACATAAAATAATAAATGTTGGAGAGGTTGTGGAGAGACTGGAACACTTATACATTGTTGGTGGGAATGTAAAATGGTACAATCACTTTGGAAATTGATTTGGTGCTCCCTTAAAAAGCTAGAAATAGAAGTACCATACGATCCAGCAATCCCACTCCTTGTAATATATCCTAGAGAAATAAGAGCCGTCACACCAATAGATACATGCACACCCATGTTCATTGCAGCACTGTTCACAATAGCAAAAAGATGGAATCAACCTAGGTGCCCATCAATGGACAAATGGATAAACAAATTATGGTATATTCACACAGTGGAATACTACCCAATGATAAAGAACAAAGATAAAGCCATGAAACTTCTTATAACATGGAGGAATCTACAGGGCATTATGCTGAGTGAATTTAGTCCATCATAGAAGGACAAATATTGTATAAGACCACTATTATAAGAACTCAGGAAAAGGTTTAAACACAGAAGAAAACATTCTTTGATGGTTATGAGGGTGGGGAGGGAGAGGAGTATTCACTAACTAGATAGTAGACAATAATTTTCTTAGGTGAAGGGAAGGACAGCATATACTACAGGGGAAGTCAGCACAACTGGACTAAACCAAAGCTAAGAAGTTTTCTGAACCAACCAAACACTTTGAGGGACAGACTAGCAGGGGCGGGGTTCTCGGGACCATGATTTCCGGGGACATCTAGGTCAATTGGCATAATAATGCTTATTAAGAAAATGTTCTGCATCCTACTTTGGTGAGTGGCATCTGGGGTCTTAAAAGCTAGTGAGCAGACATCTAAGATACATCAATTGGTCCCAACCCACCTGCGGTAAAGGAGAATGAAGAACACTAAATTCACAAGGAAAGTATTAGCCCGAGACAGAACGGGCTACATAAACCAGAGACTGCATCAGCCTGAGACCAGAAGAACTAGATGGTACCCGGCTACCACCAATGACCATCCTGACAGGGAACACAACAGAGAGTCCCTGATGGAGCAGGAGAAAAGTGGGGTGCAGAACTCAAATTCACATAAAAAGGCCAGACTTAATGGTCTGACTGAGACTGGAGGTACCCCAGAAAGCACCACCCCCGGACTCTCTGTTAGCCCAGAACTAGAAACCATTCCCGAGGTACATAAAATGATACTTGTGAAGAGTGTGCTTCTTAGCTCAAGTAGATACATGAGACTAAATGGGCAGCTCCTGTCTGGAGGTGAGATTAGAAGGCAGAGAGGGTCAGGAGCTGGTTGAATGGACACGGGAAATCAGGGGTCGAAAGGAGGAGTGTGCTGTCACAGTATAGGGAGAGCAATTAGGGTCGCACAACAATGTATGTATAAATTTTTGTATGAGAGACTAATTTGAATTGTAAACTTTCACTTAAAGTACAATAAAATAAAATAAAATTATACTGGAGTAGGTGTGTGTCAGAGTAGAACTGTGCTCCATAGGGCTTCCAATGGCTGATTTCAACTCTGCTCCAATGACTTCCAATGGCCAGTCACTTCTGAGCGGTGTCTTATATAAGACAAGAACAGACACAGAAACAGAGACACACACAGGAGGAAGACCCTTCATGAAGATCTGTCCACAAGCCAACGAACAGCAAGAATGCAGGGGGCTACCAAAAACTGAAAGCAACAAGGAAGGATGTTCCCATAGAGCCGACAAAGTGCATAGCCCTGCTGATGCCTTGAATTGGAATTTCCAACCCCCAGAACTGTTAGAAAATAAATTTCTTTAAAGCCACCCACTTTGTAGCATTTTGTTATGGCAGCCCTAAGAAACTAAGTCAGCAAGGAAGAAGGAGGAAGCTCAAATAAATTTGATTCATAATTGTAGGTACTTTTTTTCTTCATCTTATAATAAAGTCCTAGTACCCCTCTCTACTTTGATTCACAATCAATACCTAAGGAAGCAACAATCAAGAAATCAAACAATGTATTGCACTGGGTAAATCTGCTGCAAAAGACCTTTTTAAAATGTTTAAAAGCAAAGATGTCACTTTGACAACAAAGGTGCACCTAACCCAAGCCATGGTCTTTTCAATTTCCTCAAATGCATGTGAAAGCTGGACAATGAGTAAGAATTGATACCTATGAATTACAGTGTTGGCGAAGAATATTGAATATACCATGGACTGCCAGAAGAATGAACATATCTGTCTTGGAAGAAGCACAGCCAGAATGCCCTTTAGAAGTAAGGATGGCAAGACTTTGTCTCAAGTACTTTGGACATGTTGTCAGGAGGGACCAGTCCCTGCAGAAGGATATCATGCTTGGTAAAGTAGAGGGTCAGTGAAAAAGAGGAAGACACTCAACAAGATGGATTGACACAGTGGCTGCAGCAACGGGCTCAAGCATAACAACAATTGTGAGGATGGCGCAGGACTGTGGCAGTGTTTCGTTTTGTTGTATGTAGGGTCATTATGAGTCAGAACCAACCTGAGAGCACCTAACAACAACGCCTCTCTACATGTTCATTAAATTTAAATTTGCTCCTTTAAATACCAGTACATCTGTAAATCTTAGAATGCTGATTCTAGAGACAAGACCAATCCAGAAGCCAGAAAAGCAGAGGTATTTATCAGAAAACACACAGCTGGAGAAGTATAAGACTGGGATTCCGACCCAGCTCCTCTCATTTCAAAATCTATGCTCCTAATGGCCACACCGCATGTGTACAGAAGTGATGCAGGGAACAATTGTGGAAAGACCTCTCCAGAAGGCCAGACCCTTGGAACAAAGTCCCTATCATTCCCAGTAAGTACAGCATGCTGTTCTTACTGTATGAACTCTTAATCAAATTTGAGCTCAAACTCCTTATTGCCGTAGTTTCCTTCCAGCTATGAAATTCTGATTCATTAAAAAACTATTCCTCTTTATTCATGCTTACAGCTTTCATAGTAAGGATGTAAATACAATTCATTGATTATTTTTTGATTCTTGCAGATCTAAAATTTTTGTTGTTGTTGTTAGGTGCCATCCAGTTGGTTTCAAATCATAGTGACCCTATGTACAACAGAAGGAAACATTGCCTGGTCCTGCACCATCCTCACAATCGTTGTTATGCTTGAGCCCATTGTTGCAGCCACTGTGTCAATCCATCTCGTTGAGAGTCTTCCTCTTTCTTGCTGACCCTCTGCTCTACCAAGCATGATGTCCTTCTCCAGGGACTGGTCCCTTCTGACAACATGTCCAAAGCATGTGAGACGTAGTCTTGTCATCCTTGCTTCTAAGGAGCATTCTGGCTGTACTTCTTCCAACACAGATTTGTTCATTCCTTTGGCAGTCCATGGTATATTCATTATTCTTCACCAACACCACAATTCAAAGGCTTCAATTCTTCAGTCTTCTGATTTTCCAGTGCAATGTGTCTTTTGATTTCTTGACTGCTGCTGCCACGGGATCTAAAATTATTCATCCTAATTTCTGTCTGTGTTTCTCTGTGGTTCTCTCGTCCTCTTTCTCCTTTTATTATTTTTCTTTCCTCTAGTCTCCTCCTTTCTCCTCTCCATTGTCTCTCCCTTGCATTCTGTGGATGGCTATCATCTTCCACCCCTCACTGCTCCTCAGATTGCTAAGTGGACAAAATTATTTAGTCAAACTGGCATGCTAGGATAAACCATTGTCTTAGTTATCTAGTACTACTCTAACAGAAATACCACAAGTGGATGGTTTTAACAAAGACAAGTTTATTTCCTTACAGTAAAGTAGGCTAAAAGTCCAATTCAGGATGTCAGCTCCAGGGGAAGGCTCTATTTCTCTGTCGGCCTTCTCATCAATATTCCCCCAGACTAGGAGCTTCTCTGCATAGGGACCCTAGGTCCAAAGGACACGCTCTGCTCCTGGCACTGCTTTCTTGGTGGTATGAGGTCCCCCAATTCTCTGCTTGCTTCCCTTTCCTTTTATCTCTTGTAAGGCAAAAGGTGGCACAGGCCACACCCTAAGGAAACTCCCTTTACATTGGATCAGGGAAGTGACCTGGGTAAGGGTGGTGTTACAATCCCACTCTAATCCTCTTTAACTTAAAATTACAATCACAAAATGGAGGACAACCACACAATTCTGGGAATCATGGCCCAGCCAAATTGATACACACATTTTTGGGGGGGACATAATTCAAACCATGACAGTCATCTAGCATAAGCCATGAATCTTTCCAGTCCTCTGTTCCTCATCTATAAAATGGGAAGTTCGGACTAAATGATCTCTTAGATCCTTTTCTTCATATAACAATTTCTGCATATTCCTAGAATCTGGAAGAAGTGTTAATTGCACCACTGTGCTCTCCCCAAAACTCAAAACCAAACCAGCTGCAGTAAAGTGGATTCCAACTTATAATAACCCCATGTGTACAGAGTAAAACTGCACTCCATGGAATTTTTAAGGCTATGAACTTTTGGAAGCAGATTGCCAGGCCTTTCTTCCAAGGAGCCTCCAGGTGTGTTTGAATCACCAGTCTTTTGGTTCATAGTCGAGTACTTAACCGTTTGCACCACCCAGGGGTTCTGTGCTCGTCACTACTTCCCTCAATTTCACCTTCTCTTTTTCCTTCCATCTTGCTTCATAGATGTGAGATTTCTTAGGGAGGAGAGGAGATGAAGGCCTCAGACACTTCCTGGCAAATGAACAGACCAGCTAAATGGTGCCAACTGCGACAGATGAACAAGTTCCAATTCAGCAGCCAGAGGAGCTTAAGGGCACTTCAATAGTTCTCAGATGATGGACTTGAGAGCAATGATCAATATAGATCCATCAATGACAAATCGTGCCACAGAAAATGGATGAGTGTCAGGATGGGCTTCATAAATGAGGGCATGAAAGGGACAGAATGGCTTTGATGAGTGTGGACCTGGGGGACACTTGGGGGCTAGTGAAATCATAGAATTGGCAGGTAGTAGCTTAAAGAAAAATGCAGTTACAAATGAAGACACAGTTGTGTAAAGAATAAAATTAACCATAAAGCTAAGAAGTACTGCATGCTAACGTCTATTTTACTGCTGTCATACTGAATAATCCTTGGTGACTTTGTTCTCTGTCCTTAGAGTCTTGGTGCCCAACACTGACAGGTTTGAGATTGTTCCTTTGGATAGTGTAATCACACTGGGGTCAGGGAAGATTGTTTGCTCAGCAAAAACTCCAATAATGGTGGAAAAAACATGCAGGGTCATTCTGATTCAATATAAGCCTATTATGAAATGTGAAGCCTCTTGTCACAACAATGAATCCTTCATTACCTGGCCATTGCTATACACTTAACTATGATGCTATACTATCTTATATGCTGCCTGTCTTCGTCATCTAGCGCTACTGTAACATAAAAACCGGAAATAGGTGGCTTTAAAGAACAGAAATTTGTATCTCACAGTTTTGGAGGCTGGAAGCCCAAATCAGGACATCAGCTGTAGGGCAAGGGCCCTTCTTATTGGTAACCTTGGGTGTTCTTTGGTATTCCTTGGCTTGTAGATGACTCCTCATGGATTACTTCCTCTTGTATGAGTCTGTGTCTATTGTTTTCTTTTTATACGACTCAGAATCTACTTCATCTCACATACTTTGGACATCTTATCAGAAGGGATCAGTCCCTGGAGAAGGACATCATTCTTGGTAAGGTAGAGGATCAGTGAAAATGAGAAAGACCTTCAACGAGATGAATTGACACATTAGCTGCAACAATGGTCTCAAATACGGCAATGATTGTGAGGATGGTGCGGAACTGGACAGTGTCCCGTTTGGTTGCACATAGGGTTACCATGAGTGGGAACCAACTCGAGGGCACCTAATAACAACAACGACACTCAGAAGAGATTAGGTTTAGAACCCATGCTACTCTGGTGTGACTTTATTAACACGAGAGAGGACTTCTATTTCTAAATAGGGTTATATTCACAGGTACAGGGGTTAATACTTGAGTATAACTTATGTGGGTACACAGTTCAACCCCTAACAGCACGTCATGTATGACTTCAGAGCCACAGGTCTTACAAAAAATACCACCATAGAGCAAGGGTATTATTTAGTCATTCAACAAATATTTATTAAACAACTTCTGTGTGCCCAACACTGGAGAAGCAACAGTAAACAAGACAGACAAGGTCCACATCTCATGACACTTCCATTTAGAAGATCTGTCAGCACCTACCTAAGGGATTCGGACAGCCAGCTTCCTCCCTGCTGAGAACCTGACCTTGCCTTCTCTTAAGCTGTTCTTGATTTCCAAACCTTTCTACCTGGATTATTCCTGAATATCCTTCAAAGCTTGGTCAAATAGTTTTCCATTCTAGTTATACTTTTCTGATCCCCAGAATGCCAAGGTGCCCCTTCCCTGTTTGCCAAAGCACCTTCTACTTATCCCTCTGGGTGCATTTTCCATCACTTTTCATTGATGTGTATTTGTCCATCCTGCTAAGCTGTGAGCTCCTCAAGGGAATGGACTGTGACATCCATCTTTGACCAGCAGTGTTAAGAGCAATACCTGACACATTAATAAGTGTTAGATGAATATTTTCTGGGTGTATAAATGAAAAATATGAATGAAAATTACTGAGAGTGAGATCCTTGAAGCATCATGAAATATTAGACATAGAAAAGGAGTTTCTGATCTAAATCTTTCATTTCAAAGCTGTGGAGAAAGACTCTGACAACCTATAGGATTTTTTTTACTGTTGTTTCATCTATTTCAGATATGAATGCAGTTCACCAAAAGTGTCAGTGAAGTAAGGGCTCAGCTTCTCAAGGTAGCCACTTGGAATAACAATACTGATACAGAAGCCTGTTGTGTTTGCTAAAACATGTCTCATCATTTAGAGTCACTTTCTTCCCTGTGAGCTTGTCTTGTTTTGTTTCAACTACTCTACAAGTAGTAAATAGAATCCCAGATTTCCAAAATTATAGAACCACAGATCACCAAGTTTAGACTCCTGCAAGCAAAAGGAGGATATTCCAAAGGCAAAGGATATTATCTAAGGTATAAATCTATCTTATCACCATTGTTGTGCCAAGTTATGTACTTTCAACTTTCTAAAGTGATGTATAAGCAACATAAAGAGGAATAAGTGGCATGGATACCAACTTGTATATAACTTCTATAAAGCTCTTTCAACCATTTTCTCATCAAAGAGGCCACTGCTTTTTGGGTCCAGCCAATGTTGCAGACTCCCCAGGAGACCAAAATTTCATCATGGAAACAGTCAATAACGTGTCCCAAGGTTCAAAACCTCAATCTATACCCAAGGTCCCAGGAACAATTTCTTGTGACTTCCATGACCTCCATTTACTTGTGACTTGAGAATCAGAGATCCAACCCCATCGTGCTTTCTAAACTTATATTCTCAGAATACTTTTCTGACTGACATCCAGATCCACAGTCCTAATTTTTGTTTCAAAATAATTTTTCTTTTTAATGTTAAATGTTGACTCTTGAAGAATTAATTCCTAATTAGCCACACTATTAGTAGACTACAATTGTGACAATAATATAAAAAGCAGAAACCTTCTAAATAATTTTCTTTTTTTTCTCTCTGGTAACCAACTTTCATATTTAGGTTTGGCTAATACTAACACAGGAATGAGTCTGTATTTAATGACCGAATGGTACTCTGGCACAGCAGAGTAGGAAAGAGGCCCTAAAATGTATTCATAAAAATAATGACGATGCAGTATGTTTGGGTAGATTTCAGGATTCATAACATGCTTTCACAATCATCATTTTCTTTAACTCTCACAACAGCTCTGGAAGTTTGGCTAGGAAGGTAGGCCAGATTTCTCACTGGCAAGAGTAAATGTTTTGAAATTAGGCAGCCTAGCTTGCAATCCTGGAGCCCTGATGACGCAGTGGTTAAGAGCTCATCTGCTAACCAAAAGGTCAGCAGTTCGAATCCACGAGACGCTGCTTGGAAACCCTATGGGGCAGTTCTACTCTGTCCTATAGGGTTGCTATGAGTAGGATTCGACTTGACAGCAATGGATTTTAGCCTGCAATTCCAGCTGTGCCATTCATTAATCTAATAGTTGTGTGACCAAGGACAAATAACATAACCATTCTGATCTTAAGATTTTCATCTATAAAATAGGATTGTAGGGGATCATCACGTTTGTTGGTTACCTATCATATGCTAAGCACTTTATGTAAGTTACTTTATTTACTATTTATATTAACTTTTATGGGTTTCACCATTATATCCTTTATCTTGTGACTTGACATCTCCCAGCATCAATTTGGTTATGACTAAGATAATGACCCCTCAGGTAGATGGACTGATACAGTGGCTGCAACAATGGGCTAAAACATAACAATAATTATGAGGATGGTGCAGGACTGGGCAGTGTTTCATTCTGTTGTACATAGGGTTGCTATGAGTCAGAACTGACTCAACGGCTCTTATGAGACCAATCTGATGTTTGCATCATTCACTCAAGAAACACTTATTGAGTTTCTACCATGTGGTAAATACGTGTATAGACTTGTGGAGATAATAGTGGAACTCATAAAAGTTAATACAAATAGTAAATAAATTAACTTACATGAGAGAACTGACTCAACGGCCCCCAGCAACAACAAGATGAGACCAGTCTGATATTTGCATCATTCACTTAATAAACACTTACTGAGTTTCTACCGTATGGTAAGTACCTGTACAGTCTTGTAGATACAATGGTGAAACCCATAGAAGTTAATACAAATAGTAAATAAAGTAACTTACATGAAGTGCTTAGCATATGATAGGTGCCCAATAAATGTGATGATCTCCTACAATCCTATTTTATAGATGAAAATATTAAGATCAGAAGGGTTATGTTATTTGTCGTTGGTCACACAACTATTAAGTAAGAAAAAAAAAAAAAGGTGCCTAAAACTAGACATATCAGTCAAGTTCCCGACAGGAAACAGAACCCTGAGCTAGGATTTTTGGAAGAGAGTTTGTAATGATGAAACTATTTATAGAAGTGTCAGTCAGGTTAAGGAAATTCAAAAGGAATGTTGATGCACCCAAGCACTAACAACAGCAAGAGGGCATTAATAACTCTTAGCTCTAAGGCAGAGCTCTGGTAACACAGTGGTCAAGAGCTCTGCTGCTAACCGAAAGGTTGGCAGTTCGAATCCACCAGCTGCTCCTTGGAAATCCTATTGGGCAGTTCTACTCTGTCCTATAGGGTAGCTATGAGTTGGAATTGACTCAGTGGCAATGGGGTTTTAATCCTCAGGGAGGAAGGTAGGAGAGGTAAACACAGCAGGAGCAGTAGACAGGGAGAACATAAAAACAAACCACCCTGTTGTCATCAAGTTGATTCCTGAAAAAGTTTACTTTTTTTCTTTCTCTTTTCCTTCCCCGGAAGGCTAGAGACCTAACCAAAACAGCCATAGATGCTGCTGAACAGAATGTGAGGCTCTCTCCAAAGTATCCGTCTTTAGGGTAAAGCTCTAACTACGTGGTATTTCTGTGCTTGGTTTGTCATCTGCAAAGTAAGGGTGCTAATAGCACCTATGACATAGGGTGGTTCTGGATGAATTAGATTGGAATACACATCCCAAAAGGAGAGATTCTTTAGGGCAAAGCTCTAACTACCTGGTATTTCTGTGCT
>NW_004444154.1:1608983-1614137 GCF_000243295.1 Trichechus manatus latirostris
GGTTTGTCATCTACAAAGTAAGGGTGCTAATAGCACCTATGACGTAGGGTGGTTCTGGATGAATTAGATTGGAATACACATCCCAAAAGGAGAGATGCAAAAGGGGAATCCAGAAACCCAGCTCTGATCATGTCACTCCTCTGCTCCAAACTCCTCAGAGGCCCAAATGGGGTCAACACAGGGGGAAAACTCCTTAGCCTACTTCCTAAAGCCTTCTGTAGCATGGAAAAGCCACACTGTGGGCCCTAGTTTTCCTCAATTTTACATTCTTCATGAGCACCAAAATACTTGCTACTCTGAACTTGTGCTGGACTTAGAAGCTTCTAGGTCTTGGCTCATGTCTTGCTGTATTCCTGGAAGACTCTTCTCTGAGACTTTTTTCATATATAAAATTTTCTGTATGAAGTCTTCCCAGTACCTTCATTAAAAGGATGTAACTCATTCCTATCAATTCCCATTGTACTTGCAAGGGAAGCTTTTCTCCTACTCGTCTATCTATTCTTTGAAAACAAGGATATCTTTTTTTAACACACCCCATTGAAGTTAGCATATTGCCTTGTACATATTATGTGCTTAATAAATATTTTCCATATGCATAGATTAATTAATTAAGGGGTTTGAAGAGAGACCCCACATATAACAAATAGCTGTGTTTGAGGATGTTTTAAAAGACCTAAGTTGTAGAGCCTGTGTTTAATCCGACTAAAGCAAAAATGAGTGCACTGGAAAAATGATAAAGCAAATGCTTTAACTTTGTTTTTAGGTTGTTTCGTTGTAACTAGAGCATTGTGGAAAAATAAACAGTTACTGCCAGCCTTAGTAAAATGTATACGCTAAATAATATAGCTATTTGAATGAGCTTGCATTATATACCTAGTATTGATTTTGTTTGTTTGTTTGCATTAGGGTAAATCACTTAGAATATAGCCTTCCATGTAAATGGTTCTAATTTAAAACCTAATTATTTTAATTATTCCCCAAAGTAATCACTTTATATTCCACTCATATATCCCAGAGAAGTATACTGAGCATATACACATACACATATTCACTAGAATCCCAAAGAGACACGGTTAGGATCTGCACCTCAACCTCTCTGCTCATATGAACCCTCCTCAGGTAAAACCCCACCTTCTCATAGAAGCCCACCATGATGGCTTCAGTCATGTTCTCCTAGAGCACTTCCTGTCACTAACACAGACTGGACACAGCAAGTACATTTGCATCGTCGTTTTGTTTCTTGTGAATTAATTCCTAGTTCAAGTAAAAGAGAGGCTCTGTGATGGTGACTGTCCTGGAACCCTTGTCATGTGTACTGGGATCTCACAACTTCAGCTCAGGCTGGGTCAGATATGTATGAGCAAGGTGATGGGGCAACAGGAGGTAACCCCTATGCACAGAACAAGAAAAGTATTTTTCCATATTGTCTTAGTTTCCTAGTGCTACTATAACACAAATACCACAAGTGGGTGACTTTAAAGACAGAACTTAATTTTCTCACAGATCTGGAGGCTAAAAGTTCAAATCAGGTTTCAGCCATGTCAGTTCCTTCCTTGTTGGTAGTGCCGAGACTTCCTTGGTTCTTGGTGATCCTCACGTAGCATCTGTTTTTCCCAGTACATGCTTACTTCTAGGACTAATCTGCTCTTTTCATAACTCAGAAGTGATCAGGTTTAGGACACACTCTACATTGATACAGTTGCATTAACCTAACAAAGAAAATCTTATTCCCAAATAGTATTACATCCACAGGTATAGGGGTTAAGATTCCAAGAAATATTTTGGGAGCACACAATTCAGTCCATAACATATATACTTCTGGGGGTGGGAGCAGAAAGGGGCAGCATAGTGTCGTTTATAGTTATTCATCCTCAAACCCCTAGGGCTTGTGTCAGCCCTGAAAGAAAGTGACTGCCTGAACTTGGCCCAGAGACACAGGGACACAAGCATCACTGTTTCGCTGCCCAGGGGAGGTGGTAATGGGGCCCTCCACAAAAAGCACAGTAGTGCTCTGACACAGTGAGGAGGGAGAAAATGTACCATCTGGCCCCACAATGCTGGAGGCTTCTGGAGAGGCAGCAGCCTTTGCAGAGACATCAATGTTCTATCTCCAGCTGTGGCAGGAGCTCCAGTGCTTTCTCTACAGTGGGCATTGATTAAAGGGAAGCCAAGAAGATGGGTGAGAAAGGAAGAGCTTAGGGATTCATGTGACACAAAACTCTGAGGTCTCCAAAGAATGCAAGGACCAGAGAAACTGTCGATACTGTTACTTCAACTTTATTTGGACAGACCAATTGATGAATCCTGGGGAGATTCCTCATAAGCAGCAGCTAAAGGAACCATTGGCCTGGAGAACACAAGGGAGGAACATCTCTTGTATTATCTTAAAGCATATTTGGAAAAGAAAGTTAGAATTTTAAGCAGCTCAAAGGAAGCTAATGGGTACAAGTTACAAGGAAAGACAAGTTAGTTTGACTGCGGTAAGACTTTGTCACCATGAGAGTTGACCAGCTAGCAGATAACGTGCCTTGGAAGCTAGTGAGCACACTTTCATTGAAAGTGTGTAAGAAAGAGACTAGATCCCATCCACCATGTTGAGCCAATTCTTGGGTCAGGTGCAAAATTGGCTGTCACGTAAAAGTAAAAGAGATTAATTCAGCATGATTCCAAAGAGGAGAAATAAGACTAGTTTGTAGAAGCTACAAGGAAATAGATTCAGCACATTAGAAGGAGCTTATTACCAACAAAGCAGGTGGCCATTTGAGTTGGTGTAATAGCTTTTTATCACCAGGCATATTTAAGCAGAGCTTAGCTAACTACAAAACAGAGTTCTTTGCTCTGGATAAAATTAGAAAAATAGCATTGTGTATATGTGTGTGTTAAAGTTTCTCTTAACATGTCAACCCTTTCATCAGATGAACTGATGTATGTAGTGGTGATCAATGACAGTGATGATATAGATATTGTTAATAATAGAAAACACTTATATAGTATTTATTATATGTCAACCTCTGTTCATAGCACGTTATATGTATTAACTCATTAATTTTCACACAATTCTATGAGGTAAGTACTATTCTTCTTCTTCTTGTTGTTGTTGCTGTTGTTGTTAGGTGCCATCGAGTTGATTCCAACTCATAGTGAACCTATGCACAAAAGAATGAAACACTGTCCAGTCTTGCACCATCCTAACAATCATTATGTTTGCGCCCATTGTTGCAGCCACTGGGTCAATCCATCTCACTGAGGGCCTTCCTCTTTTTCACTGACCATCTACTTTACAAAGCATGAAGTCCTTCTCCAGGGACTGGTCCTTCCTGATAACATGTCCAAAGTACATGAGACGAAGTCTCACCATCCTCCCTTCTAAGAAGCATTCTGACTGTACTTCTTCCAAGACAGATCTGTTTGTTCTTCTGGCAGTCCATGGTATAGTCAATATTCTTCGCCAACACCATAATTCAAAGGCATCAATTCTTCTTCTGTCTTCCTTATTTTTTGTCAAGCTTTCACATGCATATGAAGAGATTGAAAATACCATGGCTTGGGTCAAGCACACCATAGTCCTCAAAGGGATATCTTTGCCTTTCAACACTTTGAAGAGGTCTTTTGCAGCAGATTTGCCCGATGTAATATGTCATTTGATTTCTTGACTGCTGTTTCCATGACCATTGATTGTCGATCCAAGCAAAATAAAATCCTTGACAACTTCAATATTTTCTCTGTATTATTATTATTATTACTATCATTTCCATTTTACAGATAAGGAACTGGACACAGAAAGGTTAAGTACATTGCCCCAGGTCTCATAGCTAACAACTGAGGGAACCAAGATTTATATCCAGCAAGCCTAGCTCCACAATCCATCGTTAACCACCGTGCTATGTTACCTAAGGTGGGATTGAGGGCCTGAGAGACCCACCACCCAGCCTCTTACTACCTCCAACAACCTAAGGTACTTCCAAAAACTCTAGCCCACCTTGGGGCACAGTTTGGAAAATCACTTAACCAGCAGGTCTGGAAGATTCTTTCTGACTCTGGTTTCTGAACAGAGGAATTCTCAGAGGCAAAGTGCAGAGGCTTTGGGTTCTACTGAGCAAAATGGATTATTTTTCTTCTTTACCTGGAAGGCATGCCCAAGGAGGGACAGCGTCTTACCCCAGCTTCTGCCGTAGTAACAGGAAGATTCACATGGCTTCTGGTCTCTCTTCTTTTCATGGCTTTCCAGTGAATACAAACTTATCTCACTGCAAAATCTCTATTCATATTCTGGGTCACAAATTACCCCCAGAAAAAACATGACCAAAAAAGAAAAAGAGAAGAGAAGGGAAGAGAAAAAAGGGAAGAGGAGGGGAGGGGATAAAGGGAAGAGGAGGGGAGGGGATAAAGGGAAGAGGTTGCTGTTGTTGTTAGGTCTGTCAAGTTGGTTGCCACTTATAGCAACCATATGAACAACAGAATGAAACACTGCCCTGTCCTGTGGCATGCCCACAATCATTGTTATGCTTGAGCCATTGTTGCAGCCACTGCATTGATCCATCTCGTTGAGGGTCTTCCTCTTTTTTGCTCTGTATTTTACCAAGCATGATATCCTTCTCCAGGGACTGATCCCTCCTGACAACATGTCCAAAGTATGTAAGACGTAGTCTCATCATTCTCGCTTCTAAGGAGCATTCTGGCTGCACTTCTTCCGAGACAGATTTGTACGTTCTTTTGGCAGTCCATGGTATATTCAATATTCTTCACCAACACCACAATTCAAAGGCATCAATTCTTCTTCTGTCTTCCTTATTCATTGTCCAGCTTTCATATGCATATGATGCAACTGAAAATACCATTGCTTGGGTCAGGCACACCTTAGTCTTCAAGGTGACATATTTGCATTTTAACACTTTAAACAAGTCTTTTGCAGCAGATTTGCCCAGTGCAATGCATCTTTTGATTTGTTGACTGCTGCTTCCATGGGTGTTGATTGTAGATCCAGTAAAATGAAATCCTTGACAACTTCAATCTTTTCTCCGTTTATCATGGTGTTGCTTATTGGTCCAGTTATGAGTCTTTTTTGCTTTCTTTATGTTGAGGTGTAATCCATACTGAAGGCTGTGGTCTTTGATCTTCATCAGTAAGTGCTTCAAGTCCTCTTCACTTTCAGCA
>NW_004444154.1:1614237-1671740 GCF_000243295.1 Trichechus manatus latirostris
TTTGCTTTCTTTATGTTGAGGTGTAATCCATACTGAAGGCTGTGGTCTTTGATCTTCATCAGTAAGTGCTTCAAGTCCTCTTCACTTTCAGCAAGCAAGATTGTGTCATCTGCATAACACAGGTTGCTAATGAGTCCTCCTCCAATCCTGATGCCTCATTTTTCTTCATATAGTCCAGCTTTCTGGATTATTTGCTCAGCATACAGATTGAATAGGCATGGTGAAAGGATACAACCCTGAAGCACACCTTTCCTGACTTCAAACCACGCAGTATCCCCTTCTTCTGTCCGAACAACTGCCTTTTGATCTATGTACAGGTTCTTCATGAGCACAATTAAGTGTTCTAGAATTCCCATTCTTCACAATGTTATTCGTAATTTGTTATGATCCACACAGTTGAATGCCTTTGCATAGACAATAAAACACAGGTAAACATCTTTCTGGTATTCTCTGCTTTCAGCCCAAATCCGTCTGACATCAGCCATGATAACCCCGGTTCCACATCCTCTTCTGAATCCGGCCTCAATTTCTGGAAGTTCCCTGTAGATATATTGCTGCAGCCACTTTTGAATGATCTTCAGCCAAATTTTATTTGCTTGTGATATTAATAATATTGTTCAATAATTTCCACTTTGGTTGCATCACCTCTCTTGGGAATAGGCATAAATATGCATCTCTTCCAGTTGGTTGTCCAGGTAGCTGTCTTCTGAATTTCTTGGCATAGACAAGTGAGCATCTCTGGCCCTGCATCCCTTTGTTGCAACATCTCAATTGGTATTCCATCAATTTCTGGAGCCTTGTTTTTCGCCAATGCTTTTAGTGCAGCTTGGACTTCTTCCTTCAGTACCATCAGTTCCTGATCATATGCTACCCCTTTAAATGATTGAACACTGACCAATTCTTTTTGGTATAATGGCTCTGTGTATCCCTCCCATCTTCCTGCATCGTTTAATATTTTCCCCATAGAATCCTTCACTATTGCAACTCGAAGCTAGAATTTTTTCTTCAGTTCTTTCAGCTTGAGAAATGCCAAGCGAGTTCTCCCCTTTTGGTTTTCTATCTCCAGCTCTTTGCACATGTCATTATAATACTTTACTTTGTCTTCTCCAGCTGCCCTTTGAAATCTTCTGTTCAGTTCTTTTACTTCATCATTTCTTCCTTTGGCTTTAGCTACTCGACATTCAAGAGCAAGTCTCTTTTGACATCCATTTTATCTTTTTTTTCTTTCCCGTCTTTTTAATGACCTCTTGCTTTCTTCATGTATGATGTCCTTGATGTCATTACACAACTCGTGTGGTCTTCTGTCGTTAGTGTTCAACACATTAAGTCTATTCTTGAGATGGTCTCTAAATTCAGGCGACATATACTCAAGGTCATACTTTGGCTCTGGTGGACTTGTTCTAATTTTCTTCAGTTTCAGCTTGAACTTGCGTATGAGTAATTGACGGTCTGATCTGCAGTTGACTCCTGGCCTTGTTCTGACTGATGTTGTTGAGCTATTCCATCGTCTCTTTCCACAGATGTAGTCGATTTGCTTCCTGTGTATTCCATCTGGTGAGGTCCATGTGTTTAATCGCAGTTTTTGTTGATGAAAAAAGATATTTACAAGGAAGTTGTTGATCTTGCAAAATTCAATCATGCAATTTCTGGCATCATTCCTATCACCAAGGCCATATTTTCCAACTACTGATCCTTCTTTGTTTCCAACTTTCACATTCCAGTCACCAGTAATTATCAGTGCATCCTGATTGCATGTTTAATAAAGTTTCAGATTGCAGAAGCTGGTAAAAATCTTCAATTTCTTCATCTTTGGCCTTAGTGGTTGGTGTATAAATCTGAATAATAGCTGTATTGACTGGTCTTCCTTGTAGGAGTATTGATATTATCCTATTACTGACAGCGTTGTACTTCAGGATAGATCTTGAAATGTTCTTTTTGATAATGGATACTACACCATTCCTCTTACAAGTTGTCATTCCCAGCATAATAGACCATATGATTTTCTGATTCAAAATGGCCAATACCAGTCCATTTTGGTTCACTAATGCCTAGGATATCGATGTTTATGCATTCCATTTCATTTTTGATCATTTCCAATTTTCCTACATTCATACCTCATATGTTCCAGATCCCAATTATTAATGGATGTTTGCAGCTGTTTCTTCTCATTTTGAGTAGTGCCACATAAGCAAATGAAGGTCTGGAAAGCTTGACTCCATCCATGTCATTAAAGTCAACTCTACTTTGAGGAGGGACCTCTTCCCCAGTTGTCTTTTGAGTGCCTTCCAATCTGGGCTGCTCAGCTTCCGGCACTATATCAGACAATGTTCCAGTGCTATTCATAAGGTTTTCACTGGCTAATTCTCTTCAGAAGCAGACTGCCAGGTCCATCTTCCTAGTCTATCTTAGTCTGGAAGCTCAGCTGAAGCCTATCCACCATGGGTGACGCTGCTGGTGTGTGAATACCAGTGGCATAGCTTCCAGCATCACAGCAAAACACAAGATCCCACAGTCTGACAAACTGACAGACACGTGGGGGAGGGGAGAGGAGGAAAGCAGAGAATGCGATAATTTTAAAAAGTAAATAACATGATGCAAGCTTCTGAATGCTAAATGTCAGCCCCTCCGTGGGTGGGGAAAAGCAGACTGCACTTATGTAATACCCCTAACTAGACTAGTCCCCTTGTTCTACTCTTTCTTCTATCATTTGTCAGAACTGGAAACACTCATGAGCCAAGGATCTTAACAAGGATTTTAACTTCATTCCAAAGCTACCATATGCTAGGCTTGAAACCAAACTCTCTAGCACATATGCCGAAGAGCAACTGAGTGCGAACAGTTAATCTGAAGCATCAAGCACAGAATGGCTTGTTTCATTTGTCTTCAGGAATTCCCAGAGCATTTCTGAGCTTTGTACTTCCTCTGCATTTGCCTTGTTCCTCTATGGGGCACCTCTTAGTTTATGGGGCCTGGAGCTGCAATTCTTCAGATTCTAGGAATTCCTCATAAATTAATATAACCCATGCACTTACCAACAGAAATACACACATTAGAGAGAATGAAGCATCATGTTTGAATGAAAGGAAGGGATTTCAGAGACCACCCCACACATACCAAAAGCTGTTGCCGTCAAGTTGATCACAACTCATAGCAATACTATAGAACAGAGTAGAACTTCCCCATAGGGTTTCCAAGGCTGTAATCTTTACTGAAGCAGACTGCCACATCTTTCTTCCATAGAGCAACTGGTGGGCTTGAACCTCTGACTTTTTGGTTTGCAGCCGGGCATTTTAACCACTGAGCCACCAGGGCTCCTTACCATCAAATACAATAGCTTCATTTTACAGATTGGGAAACTAAGCCCCCAGGATACAAAAGTCCATACTAGAACTTGAATTTCTGATCTCTAATCCAACATTGAAGGAGTCCTGTTGGCACAGTGGTTAAGTGCTCAGTTGCTAACTAAAAATGGTCAAGGGTTCGAACCTACCAGCTGCTCCATGGGAGAAAGACGTAGTAGTTGGCTACCATGAAGACTACTTCCTTGGAAATTCTATGGGACAGTTCTACTCTGGCCTACAGGGTCTGTATGAGATGGAATCAGCTTGATGGCAAAGGGCCATTGTGGATTTTTTTTTTTTTTTCCTCATTTTTCCATATTGCATATAAGTCTTTCCAGGACATTCCCAAGTCTTCTATTTTCTTTAAACTCTCCCTGCTTTAAATGCTCACAGGACAGATGTAGTAAATGTTAGACAGCCCTGTGTTCCATCTACTTTGAAATGAAACAGTATCTGCAATATTTCTTTATGGCCAGAGATAAGTTTCATCACCAAAGAACCCTTGATAAATGTTTGTTTTTGCATGATACCAATTTTGCTAAAAGTCTAAGCACTCTTTCTTGGAATCATAGGTTATTAATGAACAGGTTATTCTTTGTTCTACATTCTCCAGGAGAGCATGAAGTACAGCTGATGCTTGTGTTTACTCCACAAGCAGTTCTAGACAGAGCTGACCCTCTTCTCTCCCCTTACTGCTTCTAAATGGTCTTTTGGTTAGTACTCAGTCTCTATCTCTCATTCTCTTGCTCTCTGGTGTTATGTTCTATCTCAGTATCCACCAGCAAACATGAATATAAATATTGCTGCATAAATATTTCAACTCATAATGAAGAAGTTTTAACTTAGACGTTGAGCTTTCACTGCACCTCCAATCATTCTTTCCAAAGCTCTTCCCTGTGCACTCAGGGCACCTGTGAATAGAATGCTGCTTTACCAAGATAAACAGCTGTAGTATTAGATTTTAATCCATGAAATCACACAAATGCCCATGAGTTGTACTGATATAAACAAAAAATCAAACAGATAAATGAGAAGAGAGAGATCTTCCTCACAGTAGGACTCCAATTAATAAATGTAGAAGGAAAAAGGGAAACCTAGAATCATTAGTAGGCAAATACCACGGTAATAAATATTGAGACAAGAGGCATTAATGGCTGCCAAAGTTAAAGAGTGAAAGTTTGAGCAGAAAAGGGATTCACATAAAGTCAAAGTATCTCCCCTAAATATTTGTCAATGGCCAAGGAACACACAGTAACTTTACAAAGGAGAAATTTGGCAAATAACAACTTAACCAAGGTAAGCATCACTAGTCATAAGACATATCAATATCACGAGCCCCATGGTATGTTGCAGTTGGGAAGGGCTCAGCATCAGTTTTGTGGTGTCCTTGGAAAAAAGAACTTTACTCGAGTCATAGGGAAACATTGGACAAATCCAAATTGAGAGATATTCTACGAAATAACCGATCAGTATTCTTTAGAAGTGTCAAGGTCATGAAAAACAAGGAATATTTGAGGAACTGTTGCAGACTAGAGGAGACTAAGGAGAAATAACAGTTAAATGCAATGTAGGATCTTGAATTGGATCCTAAAGAGAAAAAGAATGCTATGGGAAAAAAATTGGTGAATTTAAAAAAAGATTTAGTTAATAATACAGTATCAATGTTAACGTCTCTGTTTTAAAAATGGCACTCTGAATATATAAGATGGTAACGTTAGAGAAATAGGGGTGAGGAACGTCAAGGAACTCTTCATACTATTGTTCCAATTTACATCTAAGTCTAAAGTTAACTCAGAATGAAGGGTTTTGTTTATTTGTTGCTTTTTAAAAAGAACATGCCACTTTGATTTCTATTCTGCTCTTATTTCTTGTATGCATCTTCTTCCAAAGTCTGACTGTAACTGGTCATGTCACTAACAAAACAACACCCAAACCTAACATTGATTCCTTGGAAATTTCATAGCAAAAAACAATATAGAATGTGAAAAAGAGTATTCAAATTATTCTCCCAAACTACTATTAATGTTAAGTGCCATCGAGTCAGTTCCAACTCATAGCAACCTTATGTACAACAGAACAAAACACTGCCCAGTCTTGTGCCCCCCTCACATTCTTTGCTATGTTGAGCCCATTATTGCAGCCACTGTGTCAATCCATCTTGTTGAGGGTCTCCTTCTTTTTCTTTGACCCTCTACTTTATCATGTATGAGGTCCTTCTCCAGGGACAATCCCTCCTGATAACATGTCCAAAGTCCATGGGACAAAGTCTCTCTGTCTTCCCTGGCAAGGAGCACTCTGGCTGTACTTCTTCCAGGATAGACATGTTTGTTCTTTTGGCAGTGCATGGCATATTCAATATTCTTCATCAACACCATAATTCAAAAGCACCCATTCTTCTTTGGTTTTCCTTATTCATTGTCCAGCTTTTGCATGCATATGAGACAATTAAAAATACCATGGCTTGGATCAGATATACGTTAGTTCTCAAAGTGACGTCTTTCCTTTTCAACACTTCAAAGAGATCTTTTGCAGCAGATTTGCCCAATGCAATGTGTCATTTGGTTTCTTGACTGCTGCTTCCATGGGTGTTGATTGTGTACCCAAGTAAAATGAAATCTTTGACAACTTCAGTATTTTCTCCATTTATCATGATGTTGTTTATTGGTCCAGTTGTGAGGATTTTTCTTTATGTTGAGGTGAAATCCATTACTATTAATAGATAATATCAAAGAAGATCAAACAAGCAGTGAACCTTATACTTTTTCTGTCTAAGCCTTAGTTTCATCATTGATATAATTACGGTAACAGTAATGTCTGTAGAGGGAAGAACAAGAGCTTGATTTTGACAAATCAGATGTGTTTTGGAATTAGATGTCCTCTAAAACGTTTATTGGCTTTTGAAAAATACATGTAATGTTGTTATTATTATCACCTAAACCCATATTTTTTATTATATCTGTTTTAACACAATTTATTTTATTTTGTTGTTGTTGAGAATATACACAGCAGAATATACACAAATTCAAAAATTTCTACATGTACAATTTAGTGACATTGATTACATTCTTTGAGTTGTGTAACCATTCTCACCCTCCTTTTCCAAGTTGTTCCTTCCCCATTAACATAAACTCACTGCCCCCCAGGTTTTCTATCTAATCTTTCAAGATGCTTTGTGAATATAATCCCATATAGATAGATCTTAAAAGAGCACAATGCTCAAGGTAGATATCATTTACTAGTTGAGCTAAAAAATATCGTGGGGTATTTTTGGTTTAAGGTTTAAATATTACCTCAGGGCAATAGTTTTAGGGGTTTATCCAGCCTCCATGGCTCCAAGAAGTTTGGAGTTCATGATAACTGAAATTCTGTTCTGCATTTTCCTCCTTTTGATCAGGATTCTGCTATAGAATCTTTGACTAAAACATTCAGTAATGATAGCTGGGCACCGTCCACTTCTGGTCTCACAGCAAAGGAGGCAGCTGTTCATGGAGGCAATTAGCCACACATTTCATTTCTTCCTGCTGTGTCTGACTCTCCTTCTTCCTTTGTTGCTCCAGTAGAATAGAGACCAATTGTTGTACATTGAATGGCCACTTGCAAGCTTTTCAGACCCCAGGTACTAAGCAACAAACTAAGAGGCAGAACAGAAGCACTAAACATGTTATTAGGCCCATTAAACTGGGATGTTCCATGCAGCCATGACCCTAAACTTCCAAATCAAGGAACCAAATCCCATGAGGTATTTGGATGTACATAAGTAGCCTCAGTAACTATTGTTTTTTGTTTGTTTGTTTGTTTTGGTTTTTTTTTTTTGTCATTACTGTAAATATATCTATCATACTACTCTCACTGGCAATGATCTTTACCAAAAATGATATTTTGTATCATTAATGATAAATGTAACCCTTATTGTTGGCAAAAGTTGTCATTTCCAGAAAGATGGAGTAGCAGATGCAGATAGGCTGTTTTCATGATAAACCATATTTAGGATCTTATTGATTTAGAGGTTTTATGATTGCATAATTGGAACTGAGCTGTCGTTTCTTAGGTAGAGGCCCAAGAATGTCCTGTAAGAGCAGATAACCTTATAGTAACTACTGCTCATTGAGTGTGTACTGGCTTCCAGGGACATGAGCAATACTTTGCCTACATTATCACAGTTAATCTCACGTCACTCCTTCAAGACAGCTAACATTATCTCCATTTACTACATGAGAAAATTAAGATTCTGTTTTCAGACAGCTAATAGGTAATAGGGACTAGGAGGGAAATCTTGATTTCTCTGCTTTCAATGCCACACAAAATTTGTTCCTTATAACAGGAAGCCCAAGATATTAAGAGTCTAACATCTTTAAAGATAGGATAGGATCAAGATGATTTTGCTAACTGAATACTATAAAAATATTCAGCAACTTTTCCCCGAGAGTGTTGATGATGTTCTTTGGACTGGCTGTGTCAGAATTATCTGAGCACCTGCTGTTCTCTAGCTGGCATACCAGCAAGCAATTCTGCTTCCTGTCCAGGAAATCCTGAGGGAACCAAGGAGGTAAATGTAACTAGTGCTCCATGGGCAGAAGCAGCCCCCTTCTAGGGGAGGAGACATCTAAACTTAGTCTTGAAATATCCTAGGTGGTGGTTGTTGTTGTTAGGTGCCATCAAGTTGATTTTCAACTCATAGTGAACCCATGTGACAGAGTAAAACTGCCCCATAGGGTTTTCTAGGCCGAAATCTTTATGGAAATAGATTTCCAGCCTTTCTCCTACGGAGCCACTAGGTGGGTTCAAACTGCCAATGGTTTGGTTAGCAGCCGAACACTTAAACATTGCACCACCAAAGACTCCTTTGAAATATGCTATACAGCCAGACAAATAGGGACACAGTGTTCCAGGCAGAGAAAGCAACATATACAAATGTGCAGAGGAACCAACTGGGAAGAACTGCAAGTACAACAGCATTAGAGTGTAAAAGGGACACTATACATGCCTGTGAGGCACACACAGAGGTTTAAATCTCAGTTTGTACCTTCAACAAAATTACAGTCTAGCTGGGGAGACCCAACTTCCACACAGGAAGCTGTTAAGCTTTAAAATAATACTGTTGTTCTTGCTGTTCCTAGTTGCCATCATATAACTATTTCTGGATACACCGTAAAATGCATCTCAAACATCTTATCTCCTCCTCTACCTTTTTCCTATTTCTTTTCCACCTCCAATGTACAGCCTTAAGTATGGATTACACCTCAACATAAAGAAACACAAAAATTCTCACAACTGGACCAATAAGCAACATCATGATAAACAGAGAAAAGACTGAAGTTGTCAAGGATTTCATTTTACTGGGATCCACAATCAACACCTATGGAGGCAGCAGTCAAGAAATCAAATGACATATTGCATTGGGCAAATGTGCTGCAAAAGACCTCTTTAAAGTGTGAAAAAGCAAAGGTGCCACTTTGAGAACTAAGGTGAGTCTGACCCAAGCCATGGTATTTTCAGTCACCTCATTTGCATGCAGAAACTGGACAACAAATAAGGAAAACCAAAGAAAAATAAATGCCTTTGAATTACGGTTTTGGCAAAGAATATTGAATATACCATAGACTGCTGGAAGAATGAACAATTCTGTCTCAGAGGAAGTACAGCCAGAATGCTCTTTAGAAGCGAGGATGGTGAGACTTCATCTCATGCACTTTGGACATGCTATCAGGAGGGACCAGTCCCTGGAGAAAGACATCATGCATGGTAAAGTAGAGGTTGATGAAAAAGAGGAAGACCCTCAGCAAGATGGATTGACACATTGGCTGCACCAATGGGCTCAAACATGGCAGCAATTGTGAGGGTGGCACAGGACTGTGCAGTGTTTTGTTCTGTTGTACATAAGGTCACTATGAGACAGAAGTGACTCGAAGGCATGTAGCAACAGCAAAAACAACAGTGTACTTAGAAACACTCTGAAAACAAGAAAAAGAAAAGTCAACTACCTCTCAGTATTTATTAGATTGAAAATAAAAGTGAAATTTTTTAGCAAAAATATCATATAAAACTCTTATTCTTGCAAATCGAGCCCCTTAATACAGAAACTTGATTCAAATGGACAGATTTCCCAACTTTGCTCTGAAGAAAAGCTACTGGATCATCTTACTCCTGTGTTTTGCCACCTTAAGCAATGATAGAATAATACCAAACAGTGGGAAATGGCATTGCTATTTATTATGCACTGCTGTGCATATACACGTGGACCTCACCAAATGGAATACACAAGAATCAGATCAACTACATCTGTGGAAAGAGATGATGGAAAAGCTCTATCATCAGTAAGAACAAAGTCAGTGGCCGACTGCAGAACTGACCATAAACTGCTCATATGCAAGTTGAAGTTGAAGAAAATTAGAACAAGTTTACTAGAGCCAAAGTAAGACCTTGAGTATATCCCACTTGAATTTAGAGACCTTCTCAAGAATATATTTCATGCATTCAACACAAATGAACAATGACTAGATGAGTTGTGGAGTGACCTCAAGGACATCATACATGAAGAAAGCAAGATGTCATTGCAAAGAAAGAAAAGACCAAAACGGATATCAGATGAGACTCTGAAACTTGCTCTTGAACGTAGAGTAGCTAAAGCAAAAGGAAGAAATTATGAAGTAAAAGAGCTGAACAGAAGATTTCAAAGGTAAGCTCAAGAAGAGAGAGTAAAGTATTATGATGAACTGCGCAAAGACCTGGAGATAAAAAACCAAAAGGGAAGAACACGCTCAGCATTTCTCAAGCTGAAAGATCTAAAGAAAAAAATCAAGCCTTGAGTTGCAACTTTGAAGGATTCTACACGGAAAATATTAAATGACACAGGAAGCACTAAAAGAAGATGGAAGGAATACACAGAGTCACTATGCCACAAAGAACTGGTCAACATTCAACCATTTCAGGAGGTAGCATACGATCAAGAACTGATGGTACTGAAGGAAGAGGCCCACACTGCACTGAAAGCATTATTGAAAAACAAGGCTCCAGAATTTGATGGAATACCAATTGAGATGTTTCAATGAATGGATGCAGTGCTAGAAGTGCTCATTTGTCTCTACCAAGAAATTTGGAAGACAGCTACTTGGCCAACTGACTGGAAGAGATCCATATTTGTACCCATTCCAAAGGTGATCCAACAGAATGTGGAAATTACCAAACAGTATCATTAATATCACACACAAGTAAAATTTTGCTGAAGATTATTCAAAAGCAGTTGCAGCAGTACATCAACCAGGAACTGCCAGAAATTCAAGCTGGATTCAGCAGAGGGCATGGAACGAGGGATATCATTGCTTATGTCAGTTGGATACTAGCTGAAAGCAGAGAATACCAGAAAGACGTTTACCTGTGTTTTATTGCCTATGCAAAGGCATTCGGCTGTGTGGATCACAACAAATTATGGACAACATTGAGAAGAATGGGAATTCCAGAACACTTAATTGTGCTTGTGAGGAACTTAGACCAAGAGGCAGTTAGTTCTTCCAACAGAACAAGGGGATACTGCGTAATTTGAAGTCAGGAAAGTGTGCATCAGGGTTGTGTTCTTTCACCATACTTATTCAATCTGTATCTTGAGCAAATAATCAGAGAAACTGGACTATATGAATAAGAATGGGGCATCAGGATTGCAGGAAGACTCATTAACAACTTGCGATATGCAGATGACACAACCTTGTTTGCTGAAAGTGAAGAGGACTTGAAGCACTTACTGATGAATATCAAAGACCACAGCCTTCAGTATGGATTACTCAACATAAAGAAATGCAAAAATCCTCACATGTGGACCAACAAACAACATCACGATAAACGGAGAAAATACTGAAATTGTCAAGGATTTCATTTTACTTGAATCCACAGTCAGTGCCCATGGAAGCAGCAATCAAGAAGTCAAAACGCGCATTGTGTTGGACAAATCTGCTGCAAAAGACCTCTTTAAAGTGTTAAAAAGCAAAGATGTTACTTTGAGGACTAAGGTGCACCTGACCCAAGCCATGGTGTTTTTAATTAACTCATATGCATGTGAAAGCTGTACAATGAATAAGGGAGGATGAAAAAGAATCAATGCCTTTGAATTACGGTGTTGGAGAAGAATACTGAAATGTACCTTGGACTGCCAGAAGAAGTAACAAATCTGTCTTGAAAGGAGTACAGCCAGAATGCTCACTAGAAAAGAAGGTGGCGAAACTTTGTCTCACATACTTTGGATATGTTATCAGGAGGGACCAGTCCCTGCAGAAGGACATCGTGCTTGGTTGAGTAGATGGTCAGCAAAAAAGAGGAAGGTCCTCAAGGAGATGGATTGACACAGTGGCTGCAACAATGTGATCAAGCATAACAACAATTAGGAGGTTGGCACAGGACGGAGCAGTATTTTATTCTGTTGTACATAAGGTGGCTATGAGTCAGAACCAAATTGATCACACCTAACAACAACAACTGTGTCTTGGGCACTGATCATATGAGCATTTATTGAAGCTAATTCTTAGCCAGTGCAGAGCTAACTGCTTTACAAGTATCTTCTCATTTAATCTTCACAGCCACCCCAAGAAGAAGGTTCTAGAATTATTGTCCTCAGGTTAGATAAAGAAAGTGAGGCAAAGAATGATTAAGGTAATACGATACTTAACTTTGTGTGTTAGCTTGGCTAAGCTATAACCCCCCCCAAAAAAAAAATCATTGCCATCGAGTCAATTCCAATTCATAGTGACTCTATAGGACTGAGTAGAACTGTCCCACCGGATTTCCAAGGCTGTAAATCTTTACAGAGGCAGACTGCCACCTCTTTCTCCCATGGAGTGGCTGGGTACAAACTGCCTACCTTTTGGTTAGCAGCCAAGCGTTTAACCACTGTACCACCAGAACTCCTGGATAGGTGATTAAAAAAAAAAAACAAAAAAACCATTGCCGTCTAGTCCATTCTGACTCATAGTGACCCTATAGGACAGAGTAGAACTGTTCTATACGGTTTCCCAGGAGCAGCTGGTAGATTCAAACTGCCAACTTTTTGGTTAGCAGCCAAGCTCTTAACTACTGTACCACCTGGGCTCGGGATAGTCTGTAGTACCCAGTTATTCAAGCAAAACTAATCTAGATGTTGCTTTAAAAGTATTTTGTAGATGTGATTAACATTTACAGTCAGTGAACTCTAAATAAAGATTACCCTCCATAATGTGGGTGGCCTCATCCAATCAGTTGAAGGCCTTAAGAGCAATAACTGAAGTTTCCGAGAAAAGGATTCTGCCTCAAAACTGTTACATAGATACCGTGCTTGAATTTCCAGCCTGTTGCTGCCTGGCCTATTTATTTTGGACTTGCCAACCCCACAATCACATTAGTACTAATTCTTTAATCTCGCTCTCTCTCTCCTATTGGTTCTGTTTCTCTAGAAAACCCTGATTAATACAAGAAACTTGACCAAGATCACCAATGAGTAAGTAGCAGAATAGTGTATACTAAGTGTATCTGATACCAAAGTTCCAGCTCTGTTTATACAAGTTCCCGCAAGTCAGTTGCGACTCATGGTGATCCCATGTGTGTCAGAGTAGAACTGTGCTCCATAGGGTTGTCAATAGCTGATTTAGGGGAAGTATACTACTAGGCCTTTCTTCCAAACCTCCAGTCTTTAAGTTTGCAGCCAAGTACATCATCCATTTGCACCACCCAGGGACTCCAGCTTTGTTTATAGCACTTCATATAATCTCCCTGAAAGCCCTACTATGTCATTAATGATTATCTCAGGGTAGACCTATGACCCTTACCTTAGAAGTCCTCACCAGTTACAGGCAAAATCAAGGGTCATTATTGTAAATGGACTATGATCTGGCCCCTATCCAATTTTCTTATGAATACTTCTCCAACTCCCTGTATGAAGAAACGTGATCAGTCAGGAAGAGTCGTGGGTAATTTGAGCTTTCACAGAGAGAGAACTCACTACTCTTTCCACACATCTTCTCAATGTGAAGGGGCTGTAAGAATCTGGCTGGTGATACAAACCCTCCAGGACTTGGGCATCTCCACCTGCTGGGAAAGAGAGCTTGATCTTATAGCTCACAGAGGTATTGCACAAGGCACTCTCTGGGGAAGCAAGCTGAATGTGAGGGAAAAGAAATATTTCAAGTGAAATGCCTTAACTCTATTTATCTTCTGCTGACTTTCTAACCTATGCACTCCTGCAGTGTTGTCTAAGACTTAAAGAGTTTCTGAAACTTGTTCAGAATACACAACTGGTAAGCAGCAGAGCAAGGAATCCAGAAAGCCTTCAGTTTTCTAATACCTTGTTTTATGCCTGAGTTGTGCTGCCTTTCGATTGATGCTTGCAACCCCATGGGAAAGATGAGATGCATGCTTAGCAGCCAGCTGACCATGAGCAAATCCCATCACTTTCTGAGCCTCAGTACCCTCACCTGTAACAGACACATAATAATCTTCACTTCCAAAAGATCTGGGGAAGATTAAATGAAGTAATGTATGTGGTAGCATGATAAACAGCATAGAGTAAGTGCAGGACAAAAGTGGTTCAAACTGGTATTTAGATTCCTTCCCAGGGCAATGCAAATGGTTAATGTGCTCAGCTGCTAACCAAAAGGTTGGTGGCTCTAGTACACCCAGAGGCACCTTGTAAGAAAGACCTGGCAATCTACTTCTCAAAAATCAGCTAATGACAACCCCATGGAGTACAGTTCTACTTTGACACACATGAGGTCTCCATGAGTTGAAGTCAACTCAATGGCAACAGGTACAGGTAGAGCCAAATATCCCTAATTTGTCTTTTGCTAGGAGAAAGGATGAAAGAGTAGAAATGGAAGGATAAGAAGGAAGAAGAAAAGTAGATAGAGGTGGGGAAAATTAACAATGAGAAAAGAAGATAAAAACAAAATTCAATGTGTTGGCCAAAGAAATCCCAAAGGTCCAAAGCACTTCCAAGGCCTGTCATTCATTGCTCCCTGTATTTATTATGTTCTTCTCTCCTCGGGGCAAATCTATAGTCAGTCCCTCAGAGTACCAAGAGCCATCTTTACTAGGTAATTACATGAAGTATTTAAAGCACAGTTGAAATGATGGGTTAACAAAAGTGTGGAACTTACAGGTTATACTTTGACAAACTACAATTTTTAAAACGGGAGTGGGCAAGAGCACGGGTTACTTTAAGGCCAACCTATGTACCAGCGCTGTCCGGCTGCTTTACACACAGCATTGGTGAGATGCTGTTATCTGTCAGAGTTCTCAGCTACAAACAGCAGAACCTGACTTTGGGAGACTAATGTACAAAATGAATTCATTAAATGTTTACCTGAAGATCTTAGTATCATTGGGTGGCTAGGCAACCTGAGTTTGAAAATGGACAGGAACAAAGATGACAGCCTCATCACCACCACTGGAAATCATGAGCTAGTGCCCTGTTGCCCAGGAAGCCATTGAGGGCTGGCAAAGGAGATTGAGAGGTAATGTAGAACATTGAGTTCATACAAGTCTCCAGTCTCCCCTCTTTTGAGTCAGATTAGATCCAAAAATGGCAGCTACCAGTGGTGTGAACCCTTTAGCCCTCTAACGGACATGTCATAAACCCCAGCTGTAGAATTCGAAGTCCTGCATTACAGTTGTGTCTCTGCCATTAACCAGCTGGTTATTGAGCTTGAAAAGGCAGTCAACCTCCCTCCTGTTCAAGTTCTTCATTTGCCAGGTGGAAATAGTAAACCCTAATCTATTCATCCACAGGACTGGTGTGAGAACCAAGTAGGATGGTAGAGATGAATGGTCTTAAAAAATACTTAAATCCCTGAAAAATTCTAAGAATCCTCCTCATGATCATTAATGTTTAATTATTACCAAAAGGTGATAGAACACATATAAAAAAACAGTCTCCAGAGACATATCTACCCAGGGGGCAAAACCCTGGCTTCGCCTCTCACAATCTCAATGGCCTTGCAAAAGCCTATTGATTTTCTGAACCTCAGTTTCTTCATTTATAAAATGAGTTTAAGGTTGTCTACCTCACAGGATTGGTATAGAGATCAAAGAAGATATTAAACATAATTCAGAGTGTCTGGAACTAAAAAAATATATAGATATGAATAATCAAAACTAAGGCTAGTACTAATGGTAGATCACTCTTTCTCTTCCCCTGACTACCCAAATCATAATACCTTTCTCAACACCTCTAGCAATTAATCATGTACAATTTCATAGCATCTCTTGAATTATTGCTCGGAACTAATAATGAAAATTTTGTTTACATTTTGTTGC
This sequence comes from Trichechus manatus latirostris, assembly GCF_000243295.1. Classification (NCBI taxonomy): domain Eukaryota; kingdom Metazoa; phylum Chordata; class Mammalia; order Sirenia; family Trichechidae; genus Trichechus; species Trichechus manatus. Next base: position 1,629,849 of record NW_004444154.1, read on the forward strand.
TATTGTTTTCATTTACATGCTATCTCTTAGATGTGTACTTGATTAAATTCACTTAAACCCCATCCAAGAAAACCAGAAATCTTTTAAGAATGTCTGCCTTTGTATGTGTCAGTCACAGCAAGGAAGGGGTTACTGGGGGACTGTTCGGAGCACTTGCTGAAGCATAAGGCATTCAACCTTGTCAGGAGCCCTCGGGCTCTTGCCAGCACTTCTGCTTTCCTCTGCACACAGCCCTCAGTGGAAAAGTACTGGCCAGACTCTGTGAATTATTAATCTCATCATGACATCAAATACCCACTAGATAAAAAGAACAAGTGACCCCCACAATGAGGATCATTGGAAAAAAGAAGAACCAGCAATATTCTTTTGACCACAGCCAGGATTTCCCCTGCTTCCTTCTGGGGTTGTAGGACACCCTCACTCATTCTCAGCTCCTTCATACACAGAACCCTGGCCCCATCAGGTTAAAACACTTCTGCTTCTTTTTGGGGGCTGATATGGAGGGAAAGGCATTAGACGGCCCTCAGCCTTCAGTTAATGATACCACACCAACTTTAAATGAGTTTACATTTTGAGTTCATGAGAACAGTTGCACAAGAAGGTGTTCTAGTTTTCCGTTTTCCCTTTCATGGACCAGGCACTGAATCCAACCAGATCAAAATTGCTGGAGGGTAGAAAATTATTGACACTTGGAAAATTCCAGTAGTTAAGGTCCATAGGAAATACCCCTGTCATACTCTACGTTACTTGGTAAGGCTCCAAGGAAAGTTCTTAGTGAGGCTAACCTCTCAAAGAATTGATTCATTTTTTAAGTCAGAGAGAGAAAATGGCAGGACAGAAAGATCATGGCTCAAGAGATTTGAGCTCTGTAGCCTTGAGCTTTCTTTCAAAGCATTTACTGAGCACACGTACTCCAGAGTATACAAACATACCAGTCAGTGAGAAAACATCTGCCACTTATGCAATACCTAGTATGTGCCAAGCACTCTGTCAGATAGTTTATTTGTAATATCAAATTTACCCTCACAGCAAGCAAAGGATATATAGTTTTATGCCCTTTTTGCTTTTGAGGAAATTAATGCTTTTTAAGACATGTCATTGACCCAGACCAGCAGAGCTGAAACTCAAACTCAGGTTTATCTGGATCTAAAATCTTTAAGAGAAAAATAATTTAGCAGAAGAGCCTGATAAGAAAATGAAAAACTCCAGAGCAAGACAAAATTAAATCTGTAATAGCCAGAGAATATCTATAGACAGGAGTCCCTGGGTGATGCAAATGGTTAATGCTCTAGGCTGCTATCTCAAAGGTTGGAGATTCAAGTCCGCCTAGAGGCACCTCAGAAGAAAGGCATGGTAATCTATTTCTGAAAAATTAGCCATTGACAACCCTTAAAGCACACTTCTACTCTGACACACGTGGAGTCACAATGAGTAGGAGTTAACCTGACAACAACTGGTATGGTATGTGTAGACAAAAGACATAGAGAAGTAGTAGGGTGACCACTGACCCGGTTCTCCCAGTACTGAGGGATTTCTCAGGATGCAAAACTTTCAATGTTAAAACTAGGGCAATCTCAGGTATACTAGGACAGTTGGTAGGTGAGGATCAGGTCCTGAAGGGCAATTTGTGCCAAGTGAGGAGTTTGACGTTTGTCCTATGAAGAAAAAGATGACTGATAAGGAGAGATTCTATTTTAGAAAGGAGAAGGTGGTAGAAAGAGAACTTGGGTGTTGGGTGAATAATGGAATGGAGATGTTAAGAATGGTGGCTGGGGGCTTATAATGAAGAGGGAAGACTGAAATTAGAGAGATGAAGAGGAAGAAAGTGAAATAAATGACATAAGGTTTTCTGTAGCTCTAAGACTATGATTCTAAGATTAAATTTCTCAGAAGAAATCAAATCAAAGCAGAAGTGTTTATTATGTAGTGACTAAATCTACTAATTTTAGCTTATGATTCAGTACCTACACAAACTACGTCCAAACTTGGTTTTACCTAAAAGAGATAGAATAGAGAGTAGGGCAGAAAATAAATGCTCCGCTGAGAAACTTCCAGAAAGCAGGCACCAAACCGTGTGCTTTCTTGGGACTATTTCAAAAAGTCATCTCAACAGTCCTATAACAACCCTGCAAATTGGCTTATTATGCCAGGTTATAGGTAAGAAACCGAGGAGATTGTAGCTCCTCCAAGGGTATGCAGGAGCTAGGATTTGAACTCCAAAACATAGATTCTTAGTTTCTCCTCTCTTAGATTTCCTAAAAGGAGTAGCAGACAAGGCACTCCTAGATAAAACTGAGAAACTTGTTAGGGCTCCAAGCAGTTGAGAAAACACAAACTTGAGGGTACTGGGGTTGTGGTGGTGGGAGGACAGGCAGAAGAAAGGATTCTTGCCTCACAGCTCTGAGTCACTGAAATGTGATCCTCTCCTTATCAGCAGGACTTGCTTCTCATTTCCCTCAGGGCTCTGGGGCACAGGAGGAGGCAAAGACAAAGGGATGTTGAGAGACTGTTGAGAGTAAAGAAGTGCTTTCTGAAGCCCCTGGGGCCTTAGGTGGAAGACACTTTCCTAAAGTTAATTACTTTCTGGATGAACATCTGATTAGAAATATCATTTGCAAGCCCCACCTGCCACGGATGTCTCCTGTTTTTAATGTGAATGTTCAAAGAAAGTTAAAATCCTAATATATATCTTCATCTCCCGTGGAAAACAGAACAGTGATTATTTTGGGCCTCAGGAAGTTGAGACCCAGTCACGAAATTCATCATTCCCCTTATGCAATCTAGGAGAACAGGGAACAGATCGGATGAGAAATCTCAAAAGAAAACATGCCACCTGCAAAATTGGCCTGAGTCATTGCTCCAAGTTAGAGGCTGGGTTTGAATCAGGAATGATTTTTAAAATTTCAGCTATGACTCCTTTACCCTGACAGTGAGGCTGTTTGTCATCTTTGGAAATGAGCCAGTATGTTTTTGCCTGTATGTTAAAGATCTGTCCTTGTTCTTATGTTTGCTGCAATATTCATGATATAGTGGAAAGGCAGAGAGACAGAGGCCAGGAAACTGGGGTTTTAGCCTCCCTTGGTCGCTATGAGTCGGGATGGACTGGATGGCAATGAGTTTTTGGTTTTGTGTTCCTTTAGGTAAATCACATCACTCTGAGTCTCAGCTTTCTTATTTGTAAAATAAAGCCTTTGCTTCTGATTTGATTACCTCTTCCTTCATGTACTAGTTTACTAGAGTTGTTATAACAAATTACTACCAGCTGGGTGGCTTAAAATAACAGAAATATATTCTCTCACTGTTCTGTAGACTAGAAGTCTGAAATCAAGGTGTTGGCAGGGCCATGCTCTCACTGAAGGCTCGAGGGGAGACTCTGTTCCATGCCTTTCTCTTACTTTCTGTGTTGCCAGCAATCCTTGACACTCCTTGATACATCAATCACTCTAATCTCTGCCTCCAGCATCATATAGCATCCTCCCCTGTATCTCTGTCTCTGGGTCTCTTCTCTTCTTATAAGCACACCAGTCATATTGGATTAAGGGCTCACTCTGCTTAAGAATCCCCTCATCTTAACTAAATATGTCTGCAACAACTCTATTGCCAAACCAGGTCACAATTTGAGGTTCCAGGAAGGTCATAGATTTTGGAGGTACACTATCAGCCCAGTACACCCAATTAGTCTTTCCAGTACTTGCTCCTCATCCTGCTTCCCTTCCTTCCTGACTTTTCCATTGCCATAATAGAGAATGTTAGTTATGAGTTGGTGAATGGTTTTAGAAAAGACACAGAAAGGGCCCACACAATGCTATTCTCTCAGACACCAGAACTCTGTGTAACTGGAGGAAGGAAGGCAGAGGGTTGAGATATTGTTAAAACAAAATAATCAAAATTATCTGCTCATTCATTCACTTTACTGAGCACCTATTATGTATCTCCATCAAGTGCTAGGCCTTGGGGCCAAGAAGGTGAAAAAAATATCATCCCTGGCCACTAGGAATCCACAGACCTAATGAGGAAAGAAGAAATAAAAGGCTAATTGGATATAATTAGGCAAGGAAAGACTCAAGTTACAATGGAAGCAGGTAACAGAGAGCCTGGCCTCGTCCTGTTAGGTCATGAAAAGCTTCCAAAAGGAGGTAAATCTGAAGAGGAGAGTAAGTAAAAAGCTATTCTAGAAAGGAGCACAGATCATGAGCAGAAGTTTAGGTAGTTAAGTATATCTGCAATTCAAATTTCTAGGGCATGTGGCCAGGTGTTGTTGTTAGGCGACACCGAGTTGATTTCAACTCATAGTGACCCCATGTTTCAGAGTAGAACTGCCCCACAGGGTTTTCTTGGCTGTAATCTTTATGGGAGCATACCACCAGGTCTTCTTCCTGTGGAGCCACTGGGTGGTTTGAAGTGCCAACCTTTTTGTTAGCAGCCGAGCACTTAACCATTGTGCCACCAAGGTTCCTTCATATGGCTGAACAAAAGGTCAAATCATAGAGAGTCATATGGGCCTTATTAAGTTGACTTATCAATCATGGTCCACGTGTGCTGCTGAGAGATGCTATACTCGCTTTTCTGGTACTAGCAGTGAGTCCATACTTGTAATACCTCCACATCAATGTGTAGAGCTCCAGAGAACTAGAACAGAAGGACCGAAACTATAACAAGAAATTTTAATAGTCAGTGTTATTAAATTGGAAGAGAATACCGAGGGGAGCAGTAAATTCTCCATCAATAATTGGTCTACCTCTTATGGAACAGTTGGAGCACATAAGCTTTAAAGTCTCTTTCAAACCAGCATAGCTAGTTTGTGTTCATTTTTCCTCCCATTGGATATTGGTTCAGTCATCCATAAAAGAGAACACAGGACCAAATTGGTATTATTTTTGAGAGCTTTCACCAACACTCTTTATTATAAACTCTTCCCCACTTATCCTACACGGACCCAATGTGGTAAAACTTTCTATCTATTTAGATAAATTGCATTTCTGAAATAGTAATTGGTTATTTTTATATGTGAGCACATGAATCTAATACTTTTATATTATATTTATATTTTTTATATTTGAGTAGTACAAACCTAACAATAATACTGTGATTTAACTAGATATTTCTGAATATTGAAAATACTTGAAGTCTACCATCTGGAGACTCAAGATTGAAAATCTTCAAAGAAAATGATCTTCAGCCATGACAGTCTATGACTCCAGGTATTACAGTAACCAAAAGAGGGGAGAAGTTGGATCCCTTCAAGAATGTGAAGACTTACCCTAAGAAGAGAAAGCAACAATGAACGTATACTTCAGTGAGGAGGGAAAGTCACTGAGAAGCAAAATGCCTAGAGCAGTAAGTAGCAGCAGGGAACCAAAAGCTATCATGATGAGGCATGGGATTTATGAGTGGGTAGGCCTGAGTTAGAATCAGGGGTTGGCTTCTCACTAGACTTCAATTAGGAGCAATTACTTCACCTCTGGGACTCATTTTTCCTTTTGCATATCTGGCCAATAATTTTTAGCTTAGGAGTGTTATTGCAAGGCTTAAATGAAATATTTTATGTAAAACAATGCACCATACCTGGCACACAGTAGGTGTGCAAAGGACAGTAGTATAGGCAACAATGACAATGTTGTTTAATCGAGAGATTCAGACACCAGGGAGCAATTTAATTTGTTTACTGTGCAGAAAGATGTGAGTCTTTATTGCTCTAATGACAGTTAGATGACTTTAGAGGCTGCCTAGGGATAGTATGCAGTTGTCATTGTAGATAATAAAAGCAGAGATGAGAGGAGAATTAATGAGAAAAAAAGGCAAATCCAAAATGCTGGACCATCATCCTTCTGGACTGCATCAATGCAGGGGAGAGAAGGGATGACGTAAGTGTTTATTCCTAACTCTCCCTCTCAGAGAATGCTGGTTTTTTTTTTTGTTTTGTTTTGTTTTCTTTTTTAGTCTGGCTTCTGCTCTTAGAGCTCCCAACATCCCTGGACTTCAAACAGCATTCTTTAAAAAAAAAAAAAATTTTTTTTGGCTTGAATCCCTAAAACAACTACGTAGGCCATGCCTATGTAGTTGGTATGTAGATAGGAAGTTTATAGTGATATGCTTCCCAAGAACTAGGAACTGTGGCAAGATTTCCCTCCAAAGAGTGAAACCAGAAAATCAGTAGAGGTGAAATGATATATGCAGAGTCACCTTGCAAAGACAGAGTCATCCCAGGCCAGTAAGAAGGGGGATAACTTCAATGAAGATATTAGTATATCCAGAGAATACGATATTTTAATCAGAAGGCAAATGACCACCATGGAAACACAAAGAGAACCACAGAGGCAAAGGGTTTAGCCTGATCCAAGCCCTGTCCAAGGTTATGCAGCTTAGCCAATGCACTGGGATCCATAATGGCTGCCAATCACCTTGAGGACAGGCACCCCCCCCCCCCAACAAACTCCTTGCATGGCCCATGAGGCCCTACCTGATTTAGCCCCAGCCCATCTCATCTCCTACTGCTCTCCATCTTACTCAGTCTTCTTTAGCCCTTGTCTTCTTACTGTTTTTATAATGGCTGTTCCCTTGGCCTGGAAATTTTCTTTTCCCAAATTTTGCCTGGCTCTGTCCTTCATTTCATTTGGGCCTCTGCTGAAATTTTACTTCCACAGAAAGCCCCTAGCTTACCACCTTATCTAAAATACATACAACAGAGAGTCTGGCCCAGATAGCATGTTCTTAGTTTGTGAAATGGCCAGACATTTCCCCAAAGCTTATGAAAAAAGAAGAAAATACAAGCACAAAGGCCAACAAATGTCACACCAAAAAGGGCTGGCTTAAAAAGTTGAAAAAGAAGTATATTCTGCACAACATAAAGTGGGTGAAATATTCAACCTCGGCAGATTGCAATGCCGCTGTAGTATTTTCTGAACAAGGAAAGAAGGTCATCCAAGAGAAGGCTTATTTACTGGAGTAGGGTTTCATAGCTATGAATCTGGCTTGCTAAAGCAAGTGAATATCTTCTAGCATATTTATTTACTCTTTTTTTTTTTTAATATATTTAGTGAAATTTTTAATTGCTTTCTCCTAATCTCTCATTTTCTGAGACCTTGATCACACCAACTGAGGTTTACAAAATTATGGACCTTTTGGGAAGGAAAGTAAGGAACCTGTTTCTTTCCCATTTGGCAAAAACATTCCGAAGATGGAGGTATCAGACTAATCCATGATGTCAGTAAACTCTCAAATCCAATAAATTTTCTTTGCTGCAATTACATTCTCAGCAGGCAAGGGTCTGATCATGACTTGGCTTTTCATATAAGTCTGCTAGGAAAAGAAAGAACTAGAAATGTGGACCTGAACTTTCTTTCTTCCTGTGACAATTTTATTTCTCATTGTTCATCAACATATAGCACAAATGACCTGCTGAGAACTGAACTTGTGCTTTCTTGTTTGTTTATGTGTGTCTTTAGTACTGCTGCAAGAAGTTTCCTTGAGTACCTTGCCTGGGGTGGGGTGTCAGATCTGTGGGTCTTAACCTCATGGAAGAATGAAAGGTATTTCTCACCTGCACTATAGAGGGTGGGATAAGGGCTTTTAGGTTACCAATTTCTGGACGTTTCCTAATAGCCATCTGTTTCAACTCTGGGTAAAATGTGAAGAGCAGTATGTGTGTGTGTGCGTTTGTGTTTCAATTTTTCTTTGGGAAGTCAGATGTGGGGGAGGTAAGACTGGCTGGACTTCTGATGGATCCCTGGAGACTTAGAGAATGAAAAGAGTCGACTGGGCTCCAGCATGCTGCCTCTGATGAAGATGGATTTGGGAGGAGGATGACCCTGAGAGCCAGAGTCTTGGGAGCCAAAGTTTAGGCACCTGTGGTCAAGCTTGGCACAGGGGGATCAAAGTCACCCTCCTTCAAAAGACCAGAAAAGTCTGAACAAGGAATTGGACAAGAGAAACAATCCAATGGATGAGGCTTTCGCCAATTCTATGAATTTTAAAATTAAAAAAAAAAAGTGTGTGGTGATACAGGCATCCTGAGAATACAAAGACTTTTATAGCTGTTACAAATTAATTAGCATCTCTCATTTACTTTTCTCTGCCCTTGGCGTGCAGACAAACCAGGATTCTGATTCTGCATGGTGGAAGACTATGCTGAGTACGATAATGATTAACGTCACGCTGAGAGGTCGTTTTGCCAGCATGATATCCTACCACTCTGTACATCTCTTTGAAATTTCAAACCAGCAAAAGACCAGGACCATTATTAGAATGTACACAAATATATATAGTTTATAGGAGTGTTCCCCAGAATTTTATTCACTATCTGCTCCAGAGATGCTGTTGTTGTAGACAAGCAACATATAATGCAAAAAAAGAAAAAAAAGGAGGAGAAGGAAGAGAAAGGAAGGAAGAAAGGAAGAAAAGGTGGAGAGGAGGGAGAGAGAGAGAAAGAGAAAGAAAGAAAAAAAATTTAAAAAAAAAACTGTGAGGTAGATGTTGTTGACCCCTTCCTTATAAGTGAGCAAACTGAGGCTCAGAAAATTTAAGAAAAATCATCCATCATCACTCAGCTAGTAGGTGGCAAAGCTGAAACTTAAATCTGAGTCCTCAAGTCCAATGCTCTTTCTACAAGACCAAGCCATGTTGCATTCATGGGATGACTTGAATATTACACAAAGGCATAATCCATTACTCTTTCAAAAGTGACAGCTACTGTGTGCCAGACATCATGTTAGGTCCTGGTGATTAAAGTCTATGTCCTAAAGAATGTAATTGATCTGAGGAGGAAGTAAGCACATATCCCAGGCTTACTCATAGCAGGTGTTTATGAATTCTTCCAGAAGGGTTGAGAGGTGGAGAAAGGAGCGAAAAACTTCTTCAAGAGAAGAAGATAGGTTTCAGACAAAGACATTCAAAGCAGAGGTAGCAAGGTAAATAAGGGCGTAGAGGTTTGAAACAGGCTGTGGGCAAAGTCAAGAAAAGCAAGCTGCTTATTCTACTTAAAAATAAGATGCAAGTTCTAGGGTGAAAGGGTAGGGGAAGATTAGAGACAATCAGGGATAAAACCAGAATACTGAGTCCTTGGGAGCTTCCAGGAACATCCCAGAAAGAAGATAGGATCTAAAAATCAAGAAGCAAATTCTAAGAACCTTAATATTCTAGAATCTTGGTTGCTTCGCTACTGTTTAGTCTCCTTATTTCTGTCACTCTCCTTGTAGGAATTGGAACTAAAATCCTTAATTCAAAAAAGATCCTGTGGAAAATGCTATAGGAAAAGTACAGTACCTCAAAAAGTTGAATACAGAACTACCATATAACCTAGTAATTCCAACCCTAGGCGTATACCCAGAAGAAGTGAAAGTAGAAATGCAAACAGAAATCTGTACTCCAAGGTTCATTGCAGCGTGTTTCACAATAGCAAAAATGTGGAAACACCTGAAATGTCCATCAACAGATGGAAGGAAAAAATATGGTATATATACACAATGAAATACTACACAGCCATAAAGAGAAATGAAGTCTTGATGCATGCCACAACATGGATGAAACTTAAAAAATTAAAAACATCATACTGAGAAAAATAAGTCAGTCACAAAAGGGCAGGTGCTGTATGATCTCACTTATATGAAATAAACAAATATATAAAAACCAAAGATTATTAGTGGTTACCAGAGGTGGGAGGGTGGAGAAAGAAGGTGTTTTTCCTTAAGAGGCGGTGAATATATGTTACTGGTGGTAGAAAAAACTGGAAAAGGATAATGAGAATAGTAGAGTAACTTGAAGAATGTAATCAATGTCACTGAATTGTACATGTAGAAATTGCTGAGATGGCATCTGTTTTGTTATGTATGTATATTTTCACCACAATAAAAAAAGAAAGAGCCTGTGGACTGACTCATCCTTGGCAGCTTAAAAACAGGGAACAGATTCTTAACTGATTTGGTCACTGGTGGGTGGCGATCGTTTTGAAGAAAGTCAGAAAGAAATTGACCCTCTGAGGCCTGAGATAAGAAACCACGATGAACACAGGATGCAGATCTGTCTTAAGAGGGAGCTCTGAGGATGAGCAGGGGATAAGCCCAGGAGCTCCTGGATAATAAGAATCACTCTTGCCAAGTCCACCTCCTAGGGCCACTATGGAGCTCCAAGGACATAACGCCTGTGAAATCATTACCCATACATGATGATGTTCTCTCCTAAGCTCTGGGTTGGAGACTCAAGAGTTGTACCGATAACTCTTACCTCTGAAAGCTCACGCTTTGTTCTTAATCCAGCATTCCTGAAGCTTTTCATCTGTTATTTCTAGACTCAGCCTATCGCCTCAGCAGAGCGTCGCAGGCTGTTTAATGATAGTCTAATGAGGTCTCAGAGTGCCCTGGAGGACTGTTCTGGCCTGCAGCTTTCCCTGTAAGGAGTAGCCTTTGAATCTAGGTATGCATTAAGTCTAAATCAAGCTTTATGTCTGCATTTGGTACACACGAGTGAAACCCACCTCCATATCACTCGTTCCTGCAGGGGATTTTCTCTCTGCATTACACCTGCAGAATGCCATCCTCTTTTCTCTGGCAAGCCTGGATACATGATTAATATTTTAAGCCTCCCAGGTTCTGCTTTCCCTAGTTTCAAAAGTGCTTGAATGTTGGACTTTTAAAAAATGTATTTTATCTCCCCATCCAGACTGCTGAGGAGGAATTGCAAGTAGAAGACAGCCATGGGGGCCTCCACAAATCCTGGCAAATCTTTAAACTGCTTCTATAGTCATCTGGGTTTCCTTTCATTAGCATCTCAGATGCTACTTTTCTCCCCTGCTGACCTTCATTTTGGAAAGGAAGAGAGAGCAAGAGCGATTTTAAGAGGGCATTCTATCTTTCCTTTCCAAAATGTAGACTTGAAATGAATGGCCAGTTCAGAGAGAAATCTGTCTGCTTCCCCTCAGTCCATCCTGGGCACTGCAATGCCCCAGTGCAGCTCCTGGGAGACTCTCCTAATTTCTCCCTCTCTGAAGCTCCCTTTTTCCCTCCAGGAAGCACTGCTGAAGCTTTCCCCACAAGGCTTTTTGCATTCACCTCACGGAGGGCTGCAGGAACCTGGTTAGCTCCCTGTCCGCAATCTCATTACAGCGTTGCTCTTTTGCTCAAAAAGCAGAAAGAGCCTTCGATATGGAGGCACGAAGGGCTGGCTGCACACACCAGATCTGAGATACAACTGCTTATGTTTAAATGCAACTCTGACACTAATTCCTCACTAGGGCAAGTCCCCTCATCTCTTTATACCTCAATTACTTTACTAGGAAATCACTGATTATAATAATAGTAAACAAATGACAAATAAAACCCAAAACCAAAGCCATTGCTGTCAGGTCAATTCTGACTCATAGCGACCCTATAGGGCAGAGTAGAACTGCTCTATAGGGTTCCCAAGGATCGGCTGGTGGATTCGAGCTGCCCCTTTTGTTTAGTAGCCAAGCTTTTAATCACTGTGCCACCAGGGCTCCCAGATAATAAATAGTAGATAAATATTAGATACTACAGTTAATACTCATAGGTAGCAAAACATGCATCTGTGTTTGGGAACAATGATCTGGACTGATTCTATACAAGGGCCCTTCCATCTCTAAATTTCTAAGCATTGATCCATATGTTCTTGTTGCTAGTTGTCATTGAGTCAATTCCAACTCATGGCAACCCCATGTGTGCAGAGTAGAACTGCTTCATAGAGTTTTCAAGGCTGTGACCTTTTGGAAGAAGATCACCAGGACTGTCTTCCAAGGTGCCTCTAAAGTGGGTTCAAACCACCAAACTTTCAGCTAGTAGTTGAGTGCTTAACCATTTGTGCCACCCGGGGACTTGTATATCCATATAGTATATAACTATTTACTGAGTAGGCATCTCTGAGTTGGGTGGTAGACACACAAAGAATGAGGAGCAGTGTTTGCCTTTGGGGTGTTTAAAGTCTAGTGAGGCAGGCAAACCCACAGATAACTACGGGAGAAGCTCTTTTCGCTGACCTCCACTTAACAAGTCATCAGAATAATAGAAGGCCTTCCTTCTCTTTCTCCAGAAGAGTGGCTCCACCACCAGGGCTCCTTTTTTTTTTTTTTTTTTGGTTTGGTTTGGTTCCTTCACTGCATTAAATATACTGACTCATACCCAAAAAACTTTGAATGCTTGCCACCAGTAGACCCCTCTCTATTACACCTTGTGCTTCTGCCCCTACCAGCTTTTGATTGAATACCACTTGTCCCAATTAGACTGAATGAAAGAACTGTGTATTACTGGCCATGAATTATGCTTACTTGGAACAGGGAAAGCAGATGCAAAGTGACAGGGGTGCCCACCTTCAGCAACTAGTGATGCAGAGCAGAACAAAGACAGCACATGAAAGCCAAGGACCCAGTTCCAACCATGGCACTTCCTAGCTCTGTAAATTTGGGCAATGGTACAAACAGTTAACATGCTCAGGTACTAGCTGAAAGTTTAGTTGTTTGAGTTCATCAAGTGGAACCCTGAAAGAAAGGCTTGACAATCTACTTCTGAAAATTCAGCCACTGAAACTCTATGGAGCACAGTTCTACTCTGACACACATGGGGTTACCATGAGTCAGAGTCAATGTGATGGCAACTGAAACTGGAATTTGATCCCATGTCCCACTTGTAAAGATGGAGATAATTCTACCTGTCTCTCAATAGTGTTGTGAGAATGAATGAGATTATGTAGGATTTTTTTTTTTTTTTTTACAACGTTAGAGCCTGACATTAAAAAAAAGCTAAAGAAAATTCATGGACGAAATGAAGGAAAGAAGTGAAGAAAGAAGGAAAAAGACAAGATACACAGGTGACATTTTTTTTTAAACTACATGTTAAATAGGAAACGATCTGCCAACTGCTGATTATAAGGCTATAGGAATTCAGAGTAGGAAGAAATAGCAAAAGAGTAATAGAATCAGGTTTCCATTTTAGTATTAATTTTAAAAATCTTTAGTAACTGTGAACTCAAACATACTAAAGATAATGAAGATGGCACAGGACCAGACAACATTTTGTTCTGTTATACATAAGGTCAACGTGAGTAGATTTGTGAGTGGTGTTACCACAGATAAGGTGACCAGTTATAAAACAACTGCAACAATCAACAAAAATAAGCTTCAGCAGTGACAGTTGGAATGGACACAATATAAGGGACCAAGACTAGGAGGGAGACTTGAAAAGATACAAGGAAGGAGGAAGGCATTAGAATAATGATTCCAGATGTCTTAATGGGATAGCTGTGTGGGTGATGGTGTCATTTAATAAGACAGGGAACATTAGAGGGAAAGAAGGTTTGGAGGGGGGGGAATGAGGAATTTCGTTGTGGACATGTTGAGTTTGAAATTTCTATGGGACAGCTAGGTAAAAATGTCATCAGATACCTGGATATAGAGACCTAAAGTTTAGAGAGACAAGAGACAATTACGGGAGTTGATGGGAAGGGAATGGCTAAGATTAACCTTTCGTTAGTTGTATAGAATGAGAATAATATAAGTGGGCCCAGGACAGAACTGTGACAATCTCCAATATTTAGAACTTTATACAATCAATGTTTTTACATGGTTCTAAAAAGTTCTTGTCAAAGTTAAACAATTCATACCCAATCATCAATGAAAGAGTTAATTGGTTAAAAGCATGGAATCTGGAGTCAGGCTCACTAGCCTCAAATTCCAGTTTCACCACTTGTTAGCCTGGGCAAGTCAGTTCATCTCTCTGAGCCCCAGTTTTCCCGTATGTAAAATGAAAATACAACAGGAGGCATCTCACCACTCTGTTGTGAGGACCACATAAGACAATGCGGGCAAAGTGCTTAGCCCAGTGCCGACTACATGACTACATCAGTAAGTAATAAATGTTAGAGGTTTGAAGGACTTTGGGGACAGAGTCTCATTTGTTTGTGTTTTAAGATCTCTTCTGTTTTATGAGAATTATTTACCAGCCACTAGTTGAAGAAAAGACCATTGAGAAGGTCTTTGTAATCTCTTCCCATGTTTGTCATTTAGCAGCCTCCAGCATCCCTTATACCCTTTTCCCCTCTCTGGGAAACTCTCACCCCGCTTGAGGCACTATGACATGTTCTCCTTGATATAGCTCTCAGTGTTCTTGGCCTCTGTGCCTGTTGGTCCTGAAGGCCTGTAGCTGTGCTGTTGGTGGTCCCAGGCAAGAGCATCTGCTGCTCACGTGCAGGGGCTGGTTGCTGAGACCCCCAGTATCAGTTTGGGTTCTACAGAGAAATAAAACTCAATAAGATACATATATATAGAGAGAGAGAGAGATTTATTTTAAGGAATTAGTTCACATGATTTTGGGGGCTAGAAAGTCCAAAATCCATAGGCCAGGTGACAGGCTGGAAGAAACTCCAGCAACATGCCTATGTGCCAGTCTTGAGACAGAATCCTTCACCGGGGGGAAACCTCAGTTTTTGCTCTTAATTCTAACTGATTGGATAAGGCCCACCCACGTTTGGAGGGTAATCAGATTTACTTACATTCAAATGATTTAAATGCTAATCTCATGTAAATACCTTCATAACAACGTCTAGATTAGTGTTCGACCAAACAACTGGGCACCATAGCCTAGCCAAGTTGACACATAAAATTCACAATTACCCACACCACCTTAGCCTTCCACGGTCTTGGTGAGTTCATCTGTTGGCACTTCCGGTCTCTGCCACAGTGCCCCTCCTGCACACTGCTGCTGCTCCCATCTATACATCCAGTTGACACCTCTTGCAAGCAATGGCCCCATGACCACTGCCTCTACCTCCCAACACTGCTCAGGAGTTGGAGATTCATTCATTTATTCAGAAATAACTATTAAATTCCCATTATGTGCCAGGCACTGAGCTAGCCACTGGAAATACTGAGGTGAATAAGTCCTGCCCTCTTGGAGTTTATCATCCGGGGCAAAAGATAATAATCCAAGAAAACACGTAAATAAAACAACTCGATCATTTCAAATAACGATAGATTCAATAAAGGAAATAAACAGAGAGATGTGATGGGATATGGTGGAATAGAATAGGATGGGATGAGATGGGATGGGATGCGATGGGATACAACAGGAGAGGATAGGATAGATTAGAATAGGATAAGAATAGGAGAGGAAAAGAGAGGAGAGGCGAGAAGAGGGGAGGGGAGGAGGGTTTTAGCTGGATCTATGACACAGGAACATTTTAAACTAGGCTAGACCTAGGCACTAAAAATACTGTGTGTGTGAATGTGAGTGTTGGATGCAGAAGGACTGGATTTTCTTATCTGAGAGCTTATTAAAACCAGACACATTGCTGATGCCTTGTTAGATTTGCATTTCTCATTTGCAACTCTTTCTACCTCTTGAAATAAGCAAGTCCAACACAGGAAATGCTCTCCACCCCCTTGTCAATGAGCTACCAAGAAGATGACTCTTTGAATTCCATGATAGATTTCTTTTTTCCTGTGACCACAACAGGTTTGGTTTTGGTTTTAGGTGCCTCTATATTTTAAGGTGTTTGATGAATGAGAACATGAGGTTCAAAGCTGCTGCCACTGTGAACAAGAAGTAAAAGAACTTCTTGCAACCAAACTAAAATCCACAGTAGAACTGACTAGTTAGAAATAACATAACAACCTCTGAAATCTGTGCAGTGCTTGACAGTTTGCAAACTGCTTTATATACTTGATTATCTTTAAGACTAACAGTCACCATTTGAAGTAGTTTTCTCTCCAATTTACAGATGAAGAAACTGAGGCTTATAGAAGTCATGTGACTTTCCAAAGTATGCCATTTGTAAGAGACCAGTCTGAGATTGGAAGCCACTGCCTATCTATCTTCGGATCCACTTTCTACCACTGCTAAACCTCGCAGCGCACAACAGATGCTGGATAACACTCATTCCTTCTCTTCAGCTTCCTTATTGGAAACTTCAGCTCTCAGTGATAACTTCTTCCCTGACGCTTCGGTGTGTGAACAAAAGGAAATGGCCTTAGGAGTTAGACACCCAGGCTTAGTATTGAATTTCTGAGCAGTCAGTTAAATCATTCAGGTTCTCCTAATCTCACATTCCTGATCAATAAAATAAAACAATAGTAAATATTCTTGTATGCATTTGTGAAGAGGAAATAAGAATTTACCTTTAGAAGATGATAGGACAAATCCTGTTTCTCAGCCTGGGCACTATTGACATCTTGGGCTACATAATTCTTTGTTTTGAGGGGGGAAAGGAAGGGGCACTCCCATGCACTGTGGGATGTTTAGAAGCATCCCTGGCCTCTATCCACTAGATGCCAGTAGCACCTCTTCTCCAGTTGTGTCAACTAAAGATGTCCCCAGACTTTGCCAACTATCCATGGGGAGCAAAATAACCTCCAGTTTGGAACCACTGTTCTAGACAAATAGCAGGTACTATTATTGACCTTTTTCCAGCACAGAATTAGAATAAGGGGCACATGGCTGGCCTTATGGAGATTAAGTGAACCCCCACTCCTTGGACCAAGCATTCTCTGCAGGTCGCTTTTACCCTGTGAGAGGTGCAGTTTAGGGAAGGAGTGCCTTACTTCTATAGGCAATGGTAATTCAGTGATAGAATTTTTGACATCATGTGGGAAACTCAGGTTAGATTCCTGGCCAGTGCACCCCATGTGCAGCCACCACCCATCGGTCAATCTACTTCTGAAAATCAGCCAGTGAAAACCGTTTAAATCACGATGGTCTGATCCACAACTGATCATGAGGATGGCACAGTACAAGGCAGGTTTTACTCTACTGTTCATGGAGTCACCATGAGTGGGGGCCGACTCCAGGGCAGTTAACAACAACAGCAGATTTACTTCTAACAAGGCTGTGTTAAGAGCTCAGGCTGCTAACCAAAAGGTCAGCAGCTCGAATCCACCAGCTTCTCCTTGGAAACCCTATGGGACAGTTCTACTCTGTCCTATAGGTTTGCTATGAGTCGGAATTGACTTGACGGCAACAAGTTTTTTTTGTTTGTTTGGTTTTATGGCTGTGTGAGAGTTTGCTTTTTAAAGCTAACCATATAAGACTTGGACCTTCCTCTCTTTGCATTAGACAAACAAACAACAAAAAAAGGTCTTTCACATATTTATCCCTACTTTTATGAGTAGGAATCAGCTCAACGGCAATGGGTTTTCACTTACAAGCAAATTTACACCCTTTTTAAAATAAGAATCAAAGGGAAAACATAACTCCTGGGTACCAATTGAGTCTTCACTACATTTGCTTTTCTTTCCATCTAAAGAGAGGCAGGACTCCTTCTCCTTCCCACCCATGGTCCCAGGCCCTTTCACAGCCTCCAGAGATGAGCAGAAAACCAGGACACCCACAGCCTCCCCTGACTCTTCCTTACTGCTGTTCAAAACCTTAGCACTTGTCCCTCTCCCAGGGAGGCAGCTCCTCATCCTGCTAGATCCAGCACCATCCTTACTCCACAGACCCTGGATTTCTGATCTCCGGCTTCTATTTAATCTTAGCAGCATCAAGCTTTTCTTTGTTGAAACTGAGGAGCCTGTGTCCTCTCTCTCTCTCTGCAGCATGGATTCAGTTAACTCCTCAATGGTTTTATTTATGTCTCTGTATTTTCCTTGTACACCAGTTGCCTTTCTTCAGAGGAGCCTTGGGTGGACTTGAACTGCCAACCTTTCCATTTACAGCCGAGCATTTTAACCATTTGCACCACCCAGGGACTCCTATATTTTCGTTGTATCTACTTTTATTTCTCAAAGGTATAGAGGTATCTTTTCTTCCTTGGTCTACAAAATAGCAAGGTCTACCCGCTCCATTTCCTTTCCACTTCTCCCCAGGAGGTGTGACTTACCCTACCAGAAGGGCAGGGGAAAATCTCTCTTCCTGTCCCTATCCTTAACTCCGTCTCTATCTCTGTCTTCCTCTAGGCCACACATGCTCTAGTCTCCACATTCTGCTCCATGTGATATGATTTTTCAAGTCCCAACATTGGGTATCTTGGTCTATTTCAACCACCAAGCCAAGCTCTATTGTCCAGTTCAAGTGTTACCAGCAATAAAGCTGATTTCTTTTTAATCATTATCTTGCTGCTGGGGCTATTTTTCAATTGGTTCAGAACCCACACAGGAGCAAGTGTGACTAATTAGTGCCCTCAAACTCAACACAAAGGCCAAGGATTCTTAGAGCATTGTTTTGTTTTCTGCCAACCCTGAATAACATAAAAGGCAATGACCCAAGACTGATCCCCAAATTAAACAGAGTATTCTTCCCATTATTCAACAATTCTGCAGGTTGTTGCCTGCTGTCCTGGCTTAGCTCTTTACACCTCGCTTGAAGTTGCTATATCACCAAGCACACTGCAGGTCCCACTCACAGCTCCAAGCTGTGTCAGGTTCAGAATTGAGCTTGTGTGTTTGCTGACTGATTGAGAAGGCAAATGACTCTCTAAGCACTACCTGTTTGGGCCATTCTTGACTCGGGCAGATATCACCCTTGGTAGTTGGCAGCATGACAGGACAGAAAGAATGGGGCTCTGGGGATAAGAAACACCCTACCTATTAGTAGTGCTCTAAAGAAGCAGATTTTTTTTTTTTGATCATGAAATAGGCCCCAATCTACCTGCTAAAGCCTAAACACATAAATACGTACATGCACACACACACACAGTAGATCTAAAATAGTTTAAAATATTCTTCTTTATTTTTTATTTTGATTGGTATCCTTCATTCATTGGGTACCTTTGCATAATACCTTCACACAATTTAACCTTTGGCAAATCTCTCATCCTTCCAAGTCTGCAAAATTCGAGTGCTTGCGTTAATGATATCTAAGCTCTCTTCTATTTCAAACATACCCCAGCTCTGTAGTTAAAATGTATTCTCAGTCCAGTATCTAAGAGGTTAAGGCATAAACACCCCGCATTTCCTCTCCCTGATTCTGACCTGCATAAGTGTCCAGCAAGCATTTTCCTTTCTGCAGGCAAATGGAGGATCCAGCAGGCTGTTGAACCACATTGTCAAATGCCTATCAGAGCATCCCCCACTGGGTTTTTGAATCGACATGGAACGGTTCTGAGACAGCTGACATTGACAATCCAAGAGTGGTCATGGGAGGTGGCTGAAGAGCACTCTTGATAATCAAAATGCACAAAGGTGTTCCTTTCATCAATCTATCAGAAATAAATGTAAACCATGGGTTGCTTTTGAAGGAACACCATCCAACTGGAATCTCTTTCATCCCCACATTCCAGTCTTCTTCCCCTCCTAGGTTTGTTGGCTTGCCACAGGGAGTAGTGAACTGCCTTGGGTTATAAGCTGTCAGGCACTGCATTTAAATATTACTCACCCAGATCAGTTCAAGGCACAGGTCAGCCCATAGTATTAAGTTAAATACATTGGGAAATACATTATCTTTGGGGTCACAGGTGTACAATTCAATGAACAGCAATAGGATTTCCTGGTTGATATATGATTCCACAAGAGGTTATAGCTCACCTGCCCTAGAAGTAATAGCAATAATCCCCTACATTCATATTCCACTCTGGAGTCTGTGGAGGACTTTCACATTCATTATCTCCTAGGACTTTCTCAGGAGAGTTACCACAGCTCGAGAGAAAGGGAGCCAGTGATACATAGGCTCAGCTCCTGCTTCCCCACTGTGCAAGTGCATCAACCTGGGTAAGTTACATTGTTTATCAGAGCCTCAGTTCACTAATTAAAATCAGAAAATGCCATAATACCTTCCTACTAGGGATCAAGGACATCAAATGAGATGATAATGGTGCAAATGCTTTTTTTAAATTAAGTGTCATAGAAAATAGCTGATTGGAAGTGCTCTGTAGAAGACAGAATAGTTAAGCACAAATGGTTAAGTGCTTGGCTACTAACTGAAAGGAGGGCTGTTCAAATCTACCCAGAGGCACCTCAGAATAAAGACCTAGCAATCTGCTTCTGAAAGGTCACAGGAAACTCTATGGAGCACAGTTCTACTCTGAAGCACATGGATCACCATGAGTCAGAACTGACTCAATGGCAAATGGAAAAATAGAAGCAGAATTTTAAAAAATCATGGAAATATGCCCCCAATTTACCTGCCAAAGACTCCACACACACACACACACCACACACAATACCTAAAATATTTTAGATAGTCTTTATTTTTTTCTCTTGATTGTTATTCATTCATTAGCTAGCCTTGTCTAATAGCTGTGAGGCTCATTCATCATCTTCTAGGAATCTGAAAAAATTAGAAACATACAGATATGTTATCAGGAGGGACTAGTACCTGGAGAAGGACATCATGCTTGGTAAAGTAGAGGGTCAGCGAAAAAGAAGAAGACCCTAAACAAGATGGATTGACACAGTGGCTGCAACAATGGGCTCAAACATAGCAATATTTGTGAGGATGATGTAGGACCAGGCAGCGTTTCATTCTGTTTTACATAGGTTTGCTATGAGTGGGAGCCAACTTGATGGTACCTAACAACATAACTTTAGATAAAGAGCAGGAATGGAGAATAAAGGTTAGTCTAGTAAAGGATAGGTGTCAATGACAGCAACTGATAAGATGTCATTAAAGGAATTCTGTGGAAGAAGATTGCACTGGATTGTGGCAATGATATAAAGGAGCTAACAATTGTCAATGCCCCATGACGTGGCAGCTCCTAGATATATCTTCTCTCTAATCCATACCACCACCCTATAAGGTATCATTGTCATCACTACCATCCCCATTTTAGGTACAAGATAACTGATGCTCAGGAAAATTAAGTAACTTGTTCAAAGCTAGTAAGGCATGGAATCATGGTTTCACACCCACATGTGTGTCTAAACCCAAAGCCTTTCTTTTCATCTCTGTACTGCATGGCCTGCCTTCTCTTGCGAATCAGAGAATAGAGGAGTCATGAAATAGATTTTTTGGCTGGGCACTGAAAGACCAGAGAGGGGCAGAACATGAGGAAAATCATTTCAGGAGAAGGTCAAACATAATAAGGCTTGAGTTCCAGAAATCGTATAGCTTATTTTGAAGATATTGAGAAGAACAGCCTGACTAGAGAGGCATTTGGTAGTGGGCTGACCATTGCCAGAATCTCTAACATAGTTTTGAGTCCAAATCTTCTAAAAACCTTCCAGAAGTGGACAGATGACTCCTTAAAATTTCTTCTTCAAAGAACACCCTAACCCTAGTTCTGCCACTTACTGGCAAATTGTATAATTTGGTCAAATTGCACAGTCATAGCTAACATTCATACAACTCCTAGAACTTACCAAGAGGTCTTCCATGAATCCTTTCAATTTAATCCTCCAAGTCCCCAGGGTACCTATTATTATCCCCATTTTATAGAGGAGGCTGTTGATGTCTAGTGATTTGCCAGATGTCACTGCCAGTAAATGGCAGCCCTTGGATGCTACATCGTCACTATTTCTGAACTTCAAACTCTGTTTCTGATTTTTATTTTTGTGGAACAAACCACCCCGAACTTAGTGGCATAGAACAGCAATGATCATGTTTTTATTATTATCTCCCAGTTTGGGAGTTGACCGGGCTCAGGTACATGAGTCACACTCAGGGTTTCTCAGGCAGTTGTAGTCAAATTATGGAAGGACCCGGCGTCATCAGGAAGGCTTCCTTATTCACGTTTCGTGGTCAATTCACATGTCTATTGGCTAATACCTCAGCTGGAACTGTGACCAAAATACATAATTGGGCTTTTCCATGTGTCCTGGGATTCCTCACAGCATGGTGGCTGGATTCTAAGAACACCCATCCCAAGAGACAGCCAGGTGGAGACTACATAGCCTTTCTGATCTAATATTGGAAGACATGGAGGGGCACAGTTGCTGCAGTCAATTCATTAGAAGCAAATTCACTAAAGCCAGCCCATATTCAAGGGGAGGAGAATCAGACTCCACTCTTTTATTGGAGGAATGTCAAAAAATTTGCAGACCTGTTTTAAAAACCACCAAAGTCCATTCTCTAGCTGCGCGTTTTTTTGTATTCCTCCCACATGATAAATATCCCCACCATCTCCTGAGACACCCCTACCCAAGCAGTTCTATTATTGCATTGCATCAGAATCGAGTGGCTCAGGATCTAATCTCCAAATTCTATAAAATGGAAGTGACACTTTCCTGGAGTATATCACATGAATACACTAAGATCATATTAAATATACACAAATTAATATATAAATACTTATATTTACTTTTGTCATTTATATACATGCATATATAAAATCTTGAAGCCTCTTTCAATATAAGAACTGTTAATTATACATAAAACACCTCCATTCATGCAACTTTTATGTCTTCTTCCAGGTAATTAATTTTATGGAATTCAAAACTCTTTTCCTCCTCTTTGCACCCTTTCCCACATGCACTACTTTCTAGTACTCTTGGGCAAACACTCTCACCATGAAATTTTATTAAGAAGCTAAATTAACATTAAATATTATATGACACAAGCACGGAACAGAAAGTATTGTTTATAACCCACTCCCATCAAGTCAATTCCGACTCATAGCAACCCTATAGGACAGAGTAGAACTGCCCTATAGTGTTTTCAAGGAGCAGCTGGTGGGTTCAAACTGCTGACCTTTTGATTAACAGACTGACCTGTTAACCACTGCACCACCAAGGCTCCATTGTTTATAAACATTGAGATTTTCCAGGCAACCTCTGAGTGCTAGCATGTTTAGGCTCAACTGCTGATTCTTTATACCTTGTCCTGAGATGGGTTTTAAGACAATGAGATACATCACCTTCTGAATTCAACCCATCCCCAGCACTTCTGGAATTTTACTGTATTTTGTTGAGTTCAGGCAGCAGCCAGGAAAACACCTACTATAAGACTAAGGCTGCTGGTTATTTCCATAATAACTATTCTCCCCTTCTGTATTAATAAATATGGACACAGGAATATCCAGCTAAAGAGCTCATTTCCTAATTTCCCTTGCAGGTAGGTATAGCCATGTGGTTAGATTCTTGTCAAAAGTCTGGGAGTGGAAGTGCTGAGTTGTAACTTCTGGGTCAGACCCTCCACATGAAATGAGCATGCCGCCCCCATCCCTTGTCTATTTCCTCCTGGCTGGAATGTGGACATGATAGTTGGAATTGAACAGCCATTTTAGACTACGAGATGGAAGCTACGTATTGAAGATGGCAGAGCAATAAGAAAAGTCCATTTCAGCCTTGACTGCTTATACTCAGTTACCTAAGAGAGATATAAGCTTTTATCTGGTTTGACTGCGTTATAGCAGTCAAATGAAATTGTTAGCTAATACCCCAGCGCACCATTCTCTCTCAGCTATGTCCGGTCTTGGCCTGCCCTACGTTCCTGGGTGGTACAAACAGTTAAGTGTCGGACTTCTAGCGGAAATGTTGGTGATTTGAACACATCCAGTGGTGTCTTAGAAGACAGACCTGGTGATCTGTTACACAAAGTTCACAGCCTTGAAAATTCTATACAGCAGTTCTACCCTGTACACATGGGGTTGCCATGAGTGGGAATTGACTGGATAGCAACTAACAACAACAACAAATATTTCTTGCACTGTGATCTCTTCTCCTCCCATCCTCCAGGAATTCATGAGCATCCAACTGCTGTCACCTGCGTGATCTATATGCTACCTGACCCACCACTGCCACCAAACCTGTGATGGTTAATTTTATATGTCAACTTGTCTAGACTGTGGTGCCCAGTTGTTTGATAAAACACTAGTTGCTGTTATGAAGTAATCACATGTGACTGAATGTGGTGGCCTCAAGTAAAGCATATTACCTTCCATAATGTAAGTAGGCCTCAATCAATCAGTTGAAGATATTAAGAACACACCCCCAGGGTGTGTTCTGCCTCCAGACTACAAATAGACATTTTGTCAGAACACTCTTACTCTTCACTCTTCTCATCACCTGGCCTACAGATTTTGGGATACAAGCCTGTAGGAGTCTCCAGTCTGTCACCTGACCTACAAATTCTGGACCTTTCAGCACCCACCCACCAACAGTCACATGGGTCAATTCCTTGAAGGAAATCTCTTCTGTTCTCTTCTCTTCTCTTTCTTCTTTTCTTTCCCTCTTTCTTCTTTTCTTTCCCTCTTTCTGTATATATATATATATATATATATTTATGTATATATATTTGTTATTGTTAGGTGCTGTCCAGTCAGTTCCAACTCTCTTCTAATTGGAATTGAGTCTGGAGTATTTTTCCGCTACCACAATATTTGTGTGGCTCTATTTCTCTCTAGTTCTATTTCTCTAGTGACCCCTAAGACAAAACCCCTCTCAGATTCCTCAGAGGGGAGAAGCTTAATAACTCTGTTGATCTCCACTTTGCTTCTCTTATTTGGTTGCTTTGCTTCTCATGACACAAATGGATCCCCCAAAATTTTGTTGACAGGAATAACAATGGAAATATTTGCAATAGAAAAGTTACAGGCAATGAGCCATCAGAATAGACATCACCATAAGCAACCACCTTGACCACTGCCATAAACTACAACCTGGACCTCCTAGTATGTACCTGCTGATTATCTGTCCTGCTCTTTGCCTGCTCTGATCTCCAGCACCCATTCCTCTCATATGACAAAATTGTATCAGAGATTTGCTATAAACAGAAAAAAGAGACATTATAATTAGAAGATGGATGTAGTCCTTAATTAAAAATCAAAAGGCGTGTGACCTTAGAAAGGACTACAAGACAGAATACCTCTTGTGGGCATGCATTTATCCCCAAACTCTTTTTAGCATTCTTATATACTCAGACTTGTTACAAACCACTAATTATAGCCCTTGCAAGCTTCATTTTAAATTTTGGTTGCACACCAAGAAACAGCACTCTGTGGCCACAAGTAATCCTTGCAATTAGAAAGATACTTCAATGTTCAAGTGGGAATACAGTGTTTGCACAAATGAGATACATTGGTATGCCAAACAGTAAGTGCAACAGCAAAACAAAGAGACCAGAATAATAAGTAACAGATATTTCAGCCTCAGTGACATGATAACTCTTTTGAGTACCTCAATTTAATACAACCAAATCATCACCAAGTGCTTATCCTGCACCAGGCACTGAATCTAGCAGGTGCTGGGGGTCAAAAGTGACTAAGACAAGGTCACAACTCTCAAATGAACAGATTGGAAAACAAAAACCTGTAATTCTCTGAAACTACCATAATAGGGAATGTGCATAAAATGTTATAGGAGCATAAATGAGGTTGCAATCAGTATGTCTAGCATCAGGGTGGATAGGCTTTCTGAAATATTCAAATAGATAACACTTGATTCAAGTCTTAAAGGATGAATTGGTGCTCAACATGCAGAGAAGAAGCTCTGGTGGCACACAGTGGTTTAGCACTCAGCTGCTAATGAAAGGTTGGCAGTTCAAACCAATCCAGTGACTCTGAGGGAGAAATACCTGGTGATCTGCTCAAGTCAAGATTGTAGCCTAGGAAACCCTATGGGGGAGATTTACTCTGTCCTGTAAGATCACTGTGAGTCAGGATCAATTCAACCGCACAAAAACTGGTAGGCAAGGAGGGGAGAACAGACCAGCTGGTAGGAAAGGCAGAAGTAAAAGCTTCACATAGAGGAAAAGACATAATGTCTTGGGGAAGGGAAACAGCAGATGATGAAGCTGCAAGATGTGGTTCTAAAACACTAGTACACATAGGGAACTCCTAGGGAGCTTATAGAAAATACCATGTCAGGTCCCATCAAGAATATTAAATCCTAATTTCTGCAGGTAAAGTTGGGCATCAGAGCTTTGTAAAAATTCCCAAAGGATTCTAGTGTACAGCCAAGGTTAAAAACATTGCCCAGGTTGAGATCAAGAAGTTCAGATCAAGGTGGTTCTTCATTGCCCTGAAGATTCCCTCCAGGCCACGGGAAACCAAGGTGGCCCTGTCTTCTGTGCCTGCAGATTTTAGATAATAAACACCTGTGTAAGACTCTGTAACGTCATATTGCCTGGGGGCAACGGGTGGGTGACCAAGGAGTAGTTTCTCAGAGAACATCCAGGTATCTCAGTTACAGACTGTTGTGGATTGAATTAGGTCCCACAAAAATATATGTTGTAAATCCTAATCTCTATGCCTATGGTTATAATCCCAACTGGGAATGGGTTGTCTTTGTTATGTTAATGATGCAGGATTAGTATAGGTTGTATCTTGAATCAATCTCTTTTGAGATATGGAAGAGATTAAATAAGCAAACTGGGCAGAGATGCGGGAGGAGAGATGCCAAGATACATGAAGATTGCCAAAGAGCAGAAGCTCAAAGAGACAAGGACCTTCCTCCAGATCTGTCAGAGAAAGCAAGCCTTCCCTAGAGCTGGCTCCCTGAATTTGAAATTCTAGCTTCCTAAACTGTGAGAAAATAACTTCCTGTTTGTTAAAGTCACCCACTTCTGGTATTTCTGTTGTAGCAGCACTACATAACTAAGACATAGACAGAGCTGAGTTCTCCATGGAGGGATGGGTGGTTCATCCCAGTCCTGTGAAACTGTCATATATCTAACAGAGTAAAGTCCATACACCTGTTGTTGTCAGTTTTCATCCAGTTGGTTCTGACTCATGGTCACCTTATGTATAACAGAACAAAATGCTGCCCAGTCCTGCATCATCTTCATGATCTTTGGTGTGCTCAAATCTGTTGTTGCAGACATTGTGTATTTTGAGTGCCTTCCAACACTATATTCTGTGATCCATAAGGTTTTCATTAGCTAATTTTTGGAACAAGATTACCAGGTCTTTCTTCCTAGTCAGTCTTTGTCTGAAAGCTCCACTGAAACATGTCCACCGTGGGGACTCTGCTGGTATGTGAAATACCAGTGACATAGTTTCTAGCAATCCACCACAATACAACAAACTGACAGGTGTGTGGTCTAAAGTAGACATTGCTTTCCCGTATCTTAGTCAATTATGTACTCTCTCCTCAGAAAATGGAGAACGCTTTGTGGATAGTGCTTCTAAGAAGCATTCTGGTTGTAGTTATTCCAAGACAGAATTGTTTGTTCTTTTGGCAGTCCGTGGTGTATTTAATATTCTTCTCCAACACCACACTTCAAAGGCTTTAGTTTTTCTTCAGTCTTCCTTATTCATCAACCAGCTTTCATATGCATATGAGGTAATTGAAAACATCATAGCTTGGGTCAAGTGCACCTTAGTCTTCAAGGTGATATCTTTGCTTTTTTAACACTTTAAAGAGGCCTTTTGCAGCAGATAGGCCCAAAGCAATGTGTCATTCGATTTATTGATTGTTGCTTCCATGGGTGTTGACTGTGGATCCAAGTAAAATGAAATCCTTGACAATTTCAATATTTTCCCCATTTATCATGATGTTGCTTATTGGTCCACTTATGAGGATTTTTGTTTTCTTTATATTGAGGTGCAAACCATACTTAAGGCTGTGGTCTTTGATTTTCATCAGTAAGTGCTTCAAGTCCTCTTTACTTTCAGCAAGCAAGATTGTATCATCTGCATAACATACGTCGTTAATGAGTCTTCTTCCAATCCTGATGCCCCGTTCTACTTCATATACCCCACTTTCTCAGAATAGTTGCTCAGCATACACATTGAATAAGTATGGTGAATGGATACAACCCTGACACATACCTTTCCTAAATTTAAACCATACAGTATCCTCTTGTTCTGTTCAACTCACTGCCTCTTGATCTATGTACAGGTTCCTCATGAGCACAATTAAGTGTTCTGGAATTCCCATTCTTTGCAATGCTATCCATAATTTGTTATAATCCACACAGTCAATAAAACACAGGTAAACATCTTTCTGGTATTCTCTGCTTTCAGCCAGGATCCATCTGACATCAAAAATGATGTCCCTGGTTCCACGTCCTCTTGTGAATCTAGCTTGAATTTCTGGCAGTTTCTTGTCAACGTACTGCTGTAATTGTCTTTGAATTATCTTCATCAAAATTTTACTTCCATGTGATAGGAATGATACTGATCGATAATTTCCATATACTGTTGGATCACCTTTCTTTGGAATAGGCACAAATATGGATCTATTCCAGTCGGTTGGTCAGGTAGCTATCTTCCAAATTTCTTGGCATAGACGAGTGAGCACTTCCAGTGCTATATCCGTTTGTTGAAACGTTTCAAATGGTATTCCATCAATTTCTGGAGATTTGTTTTTTGCCAATTCCTTCGGTGCAGCTTGGACTTCTTCCTTCAGTACCATCAGTTCTTATTCATTTGCTACCTCCTAAAATGGTTGAACGTCGACAAATTCTTTTTGGTATAGTGACTCTGTGTATTCCTTACATCTTCTTTTGATGCTTCCTGCATCTTTAGTATTTTCCCCATGGAATCCTTCACTATTGCAACTTGAGGCTTGAATTTTCTGATCTGATGTGATTATCTTATGTGTTGTAAATCCTAATCTCTGCCTGTGGTTAATGAGGCAAGATTAAGTAATGTTAAAGAGGATTAGGATAGGATGCAACACTCTTACTCAGGTCACAGCCCTAATCCAATGTAAGGAGAATTTCTCTGGGGTGTGGCTTGCATCACCTTGTATCTTACAAGGGATAAATGGAGAGAGAAGTAGAAGCAAACAAAGAGATAGAGACCTCACGCCACCACGAAAGAAGTGCCAGGAGCAGAGTGCATCCTTTGGACCTGGGGGTCCCTGTGGGGAAAAGCCCCAAGACCAGGGGAAGTATGATGACAAGGACCTTACTCCAGAACTGACAGAGAGAGAAAGACTTCCACTAGAGCTGGCACCCTGAATTCAGACTTCCAGCTTCCTAGACTATGAGAGAATAAATTTCTGTTTGTTAAACGTCCACTTGTGGTATTTCTGTTATAGCAGCACTAGATAACTAAGACCAGCAGTAATTCCCACTATTAATTCTTCTTGCTGATCCTCCCCAACAAGAGGATCAAAAGTGTTGCAGAGAGGAACTGTAGGAACTGGTCACATCTTGGAGTTCTGTAGAACAGAGCTAGTTCCCTGGTGCTACTACTTCCCGGCTGAGTTATTTGGGGAG
This sequence comes from Trichechus manatus latirostris, assembly GCF_000243295.1. Taxonomy (NCBI): domain Eukaryota; kingdom Metazoa; phylum Chordata; class Mammalia; order Sirenia; family Trichechidae; genus Trichechus; species Trichechus manatus. The sequence continues at coordinate 1,658,822 of NW_004444154.1, forward strand.
GTTCCTCAAGCTCTCTAAGCCTCCTTTTCTTCACTCATGATATGAAGATGTTAACACTTCAGAGGACTATCTGGAGGATGATGTGAGATCAACTGTCACCAAGAATGTCATATACTGTAAAAGTTATTGTTGTTAGCTGCCAACGAGTCTCCCCCAACTCTTGATGACTCCACACACAAAGGAATAAATGCTGCCCCGTCCTGAGCCATTTTCATGATCAATTAGGGATTGGATCATTGTGATTCATAGGGTTTTCACTGGCTAATTTTCAGAAGTAGATCACTAAGATGTTCTTCCTGTTCTGCCTTAGCTGTAAGCTCCATTGAAAATCGATCAGACAACAGGCAAGCCTCCACTGACAGATGGATAGCAGCTACACCTGAGGTTTATTAGCTTTGAATTGAACCCAGGTTTCCTGTATGAAGATGGAAACAATACTACCCCACTGTAAAAGTAGTAGAAATTAATTACACTTGTCTCAATCCAAAAGTAACTAGAGGTTATTCTTGGGGAAAGATCATAAAAGTTGCAATACCTGGGTTATTTGTCTCATTTGAAAAAAATCCTATTTCTATAGGAATCCAGTCATCATCTCATTCAACAGGCATTAATGGGGCACCTATGGGCCAAGTCCTGGAGATGCATGAATGAGAAAGCTGCATTTCTGAGCAGGTTGCTGGGAATCAGTGTGGGGAAGCGTGTTAATTAGCATGCAGATTGTTAGTTAGCATCACATCCAAGGAAATAAGCAACAAACATCCCTGAACATCCCAAACTGGAAACTTCACCCCTGTCTGCTCTTCTTGCTAGGCACGCTTCATTGTTGGGACAATGAAGTGTGCTCGAACAATGTATGAGACACTAATGGATTTTCTCCCTCTAACTTCAGCTTTTAAAAAATACTCTATGTAATGTAACAGCAGCATACACTATATATACCTCTAGGACACTGGTGTCACTTGCTACACTTCAGTGCTTGACACTGAATTTGGTGGGCGTAATATAAATGCACTGTGCTCCTTGCAGATGTTCTTAAAGCTGCTAGATTCCAAGGTAGATTTTTCTGTGATGTTTTATATTTCATTGAATTCAAAAAGCTCTACTCCCCAAATCTTAAGACCTGTACAGTGCAGTGGTATTCATTCACTGACCCAATCATTTTTTATTGAGCACCTACTATATTGCTAGTCAGTATTGTAGGCAGTAGAAAAGAAAAAGAAAGGAACAGATTTTTAGAATTCCTGCCTTTGTGGAGCTTACTTACATTCTAGTGGACTCTGAAATAATATCAGCTTTTGGACGTTATGAACTAGGCACAAATCACCTACCAGCTGTGAGGCCCTGGGCCCCTGAGCAAATCTGTCTGAGCCTGTTACACCATCGTGAAATGGAGTTAATGGTAGCCACCTGCCAGGACTACCAAAAGAATGAACAAATCAGTCTTAGTAGAAAGACATTCAGAATGCTCCTTAGAAGGGAGGACGGTGAGATTTCAGCTCACTTACTTTGGGCACGTAATCAGGAAAGACCAATTGCTAGAAAAGAACATTATGGTTGGTAAAGTAGAGGGACAGAGAAAATAAGGGAAACCCTCAATGGCATGAATTGACACAACAGCTGTAAAAAGGGGCTCAAACATACCAACAGTCATGAAGAAGGCACAAGACCAAGCAACATTTCATTCTGTTGTACATAAGATCACCATAAGTCAGAGTTGACTTGATAGCAACTAACAACAAGATTATTGTGGAATCCCTCGGTGGTACAAATATTTAACACACTCAGCTGCTTACCGAAAGATAGAAGTTCGAGTTCATCCAGAGATGCCTTGTAGAAAGACCTGGTGGTCTACTTCCAGCAAAGTCAACCACTGAAAACCCTATGGAGCACTGTTGTATTCTGATACAACATGAGGTCACCATGAGTCCTGACTCCACAGCAGCATTTTTTTTAAGAGTTGTTGTAAAAATAATCTCCCACAATAAAGTATCAGGAACAATGTTGACAGATAGAAGCTGTCTGATGTAGGCTGTGTCCTTTACCCATCTGCTTTTTCTTTCTGTGACCCTATGCTGTCTCAGTTATAAACCAAAGCAAGAGAAGGCATTATTAGGTAGTAGATTAGTTAAAGACACCAAATGCTCGTCACTGGCCAAACTCAGAAATAAAATCCAAGTCTGGTGTTTCTACCAGGTTACCTGCTGCTTCATCCTTCCCCACACAAACTTCAAGAAGGGAGTGTGAGGTACAGTGACATACTCCAGGCTATGGGCAAGAGACCTAATTTTAATTCCAGTTCCCCAAACAATAGCTAGACAGCTCTGAGTAAGTCACTTTCCCCCTCTAAGTCTAGTTCCCTGATCTATAAAATGAGGGGGTACACTAGATCTGTGTTCTCAAACCTGGTACACATTAGAATCCTCTGGAGGGTTTTTACAAAATGCTGATGCCTAGGCCGCATCCCAGAGAACTAAATCAGAATCCCTGGGCGTATTTTTAAAAGTTCCCTTGATGTGCAGCCAGGACTGAGAAATTTGGGGCTAGATAGTCCCTTCCAGCTCTAACATTTCAGGACAAGGCTGCAAACTCAAATTTCTACAGAGACCAAGCAGATTATATAACTGCATGAAGTTAGGCAGGCACACCTACCATAAATTGATTAGCAGGGCTTATGCAGAGAGGCACTTACTGATGAAGATCAAAAACTACAGCCTTCAGTAGGAATTACACCTGAACACGAAAAAAATAAAATCCTCAAAACTGGGCTGATGAACAACAACGTGGTAAATGGAGAAAAAAAACTGAATTTTATTCTACTTGGATCAACAATCAATGTCCTTGGAAGCAGCAGTTGAGAAACCAGATGTTGTATTGCATCGACAAATCTGCGCAGAAGACCTCTTTAAAATTCTAAAGAGTAATGATATCACTTTAATAACTAAGGTGTACCTGACCTAAGCCATCATCTTTTCAATTGCCTCATATGCATGCAAAAGCTGGACAATGAAAAAGGGAGACAGAAGAAGAATTGATGCTTGAATTGCAAAGAATATTGAATATATCATGGACTGACAAAAGAAAGCACAAATCAGTCTTAGAAGAAATATAACCAGAAAGCTCCTTAGAAGCAAGGAAGGTGAGACTCCCGCTCAGCTATTTTAGACGTGACTTCAGGAAACACCAATCACTAGAAAAGGACATCATGTTTGGTAAAGTAGAGGTTCAGCAAAAATCAGGGAAACACTCAATGAGATGGATTGACACATTAACCACAACAATGGACTCAAACTTACCAATGATCGTGAAGATGGCACAGGATCTGGCAATGTTTCATTCTGTTGCCAGGATCTGGAGCCAACTCAACAGCAACTAGCAACAACAACAACATGCAAAGAAGGAGAATGGATGACCCGTGTGAAGGGGCAGCAGGTGATCACTGCCACACCACTGTTACCTTGCAGGCAGCTGGAGGTGGGGAGTGGGTCTGGGGTCTAGGGTTCCCAAATATTTCATTATTCTGTAGAAGCAAAATATCCTGGTTGTGTGTGTACATACGTGCAAAAGCTCCCATATTTAAAATGTGCTCCAAGCAGGATTTTTTTCAGTTTCATTTTAACGTGGGTGAGCAAAAAAACAAAAAAACAAAAAACAAAACATGGTATCATCATGCTAGGCCTAAGTACCACCAGTTGGTGACTTCTGTCTAAGACTTTGGATGGACTTAGTCCATATAACAGGAGGGCCAAGCTCAAAGTGTGGGGCTTGGAGATTCCTTTTCTTTCTTTCTTCAGTGAACTCCTTACTTTTTTTTTTTTTTTTTTCATTATCACCCCTCCCCAGGAGCCATTTTAGACATTTTTTCCCTAATCATTCCCTCATGAAATTCAATACCATAGACATACATGTTGTTATCTTTTATGTACTGCACATATATATGTGTGTGTGGGTGTGTGTGCATGTGTATAAAACACTGTCTTAGTTATCTAATGCTGTTATAACAGAAATACCACAAGTGGGTAGCTTTAACAAATAGAAATTTATTTTCTCACGGTTAAGGAGTCCAGAAGTTCAAATTCAGGGAGATGGCTCCAGGAGAAGCCTATCTCTGTCCACTCTAGGGAAAGTCCTTGTCTCTTCTCAGCTTCTATTACTTGGTGATCATGTGGTATGGTGTCTATCTTCCCTCATTTCTCCTTGCTTGCTTGGTTGTTTCCTCAATCTGCTCTTTTTATATCTCAAAAGAGACTGATTTAAGCCACACTCTACACTAATACTGTTTAATTATCATAACAAAGAAAACCCACGAGTATACCAAAAAACCGAATCCATTGCCATGGAGTCGATTCTGACTCATAGCAACTCTATAGGACAGAGTAGAGCTGCCACATAGGGTTTCCAAGGAGCAGCTGGTGGATTCAAACTGCTGATCTTTCGGTTAGCAGCAGAACACTTAACCACCGCACCACCAGAGCTCCAACCACAGGTATATGGTTTAGGATTTACAGCACATATTTTTGGAGGACATAATTCAATCTATAATACCCCCATTGAGAATGCATGCTTTACATAAAGAAACTGATGCATCTTGTTTTTGTCCAGCTCAAGTCTGTGTTTTTTCCTGTGTTCTCCATCTCCACCCCTACCCCCTTCTCCTTCTAAGGTAGAGACAGAGTAAGGCCGGAGAGCTCTGATCTGAGTTTTGTTCCCATGCCATCAATGGGCCGATACTTGGTCTCTTAACTTCCTGAAACCAGTTCTCACCCGTCACCGACCTCACAGAGTTGTTTTAAATATGAATACTGGAGCAGGGACTGGTAAACTTTTAAGTGTTGATGTGAACACACTTATGAGCCATCGGATCCTTCTCCTCTGAAGGATGTGTTGGTCCAGCAGCCAGAAGTGCTGGGAGTAAACAGCCTTCAACAGGCAGCCCCTTGGAGAATACTTCAGCTACAGAGAGCCGCCAACAGCCAGTGACTGCTGAGGGAGTATAAAGGCCTGGCCATCTCAGCACAATAGGAATAATACTAAAGTGTCACTCTAGCTAGCTCCCTTGAGTCTGGCTAAGTTGTCTTTGGGCCTGCATCACGGCTCAGCTTCTCCCGCTGCTCACTCCTGTTTCACGTTTCTCCCTTCCACTGATATGAATCCCAAGGACACACCTGTATAAACACCCTACACACAGAAGTCTATCTGAGTCAGCTTCCCAGGGAACCCAACTACCACAGCCTTAATACAAAAGTTGTTGTTAGTTGCCTTCGAGTCAGTTCTCTCTCTTGGTGACCACCTGTGTGCAGATTAGAACTGCTCTGTAGAGTTTTCAAGGCTATGACCTTTGAGAAGCAGATTGCCAGGCTGTCTCCCTAGGAGCCTCTGGATAGGTTCAAACAACCACCAGCCTTTCTGCTAATAGTCACCCTCGGACTCCTAATACAAAGGTAAAACAATGATTTGTCAACATTGTTAAAGAATAACCTTCTGAAGCTTTAAGTGTTTGCGTATGAATTTGTCAAATGAAATTGCAGCTGAAATTGTATACAGTCCATTCCAGGCTTGTCTGACACCAGGTTTTCTGGTGTCAGGGATGATGCAAAACACGAAGAGGTCACGATCCTAAGCCAACCATAGCACTGAACTCAGAAGAGAGCCTTACTTGGAGTACTTTGTCCATTGTTGCAATCTATCCAGCCCTTTCAGTTTCTGCTCAGTGAGACCTGCTCAACTCCCACCTGAGTGATGTGGCTCTCCCTTGCCTGACAAGTAAATAAATGCAGCTTTGTTTCAGGTCACTGTTGGGTGGCCTTTGATTCTGGTTATTTATCATCATGAATCTTCAGGATGTCTCAACCTTGCACAAGCCATTGCCTCATGCTTCTTCTAGTTCTTCAGGGCCACTTGCTGGGGAGACTAGTGTACCCTCCCCCATGCCCCACCATCACCCCAGCCTTTTCTATCTCACCTATGTGGTAATTAAAACTGTATAATAACACGTATCATTTTTTAAATAATTACAAGGCTTTCTAGATTCTTTATACATATTATTTCATTTAATTCTCTACATAATCACGTGATATCGGTATTATCGCCCACGTGATACAAGTCAGGACAAGAGAGATTAAGTAATCTATTAAAGCTAAACCTAGCATTATGGATTGAATTGTGACCCCCAAAGAGATATGCTGAAGTCTTAATCTCACCAGTGAAAATAACCTTGGTTGGAAATAAGTAATTTCTTTACAGATGTTATCAGTTAAGTTAGCAAGGTCATACCAGCCTAGGATGGGTCCTTACCCCTTCTGAGTGATGTCTTATAAAAGAGGAGAGCAGACACAGAGTCACACACAGCAGCAAGTATCAGATGAAGATACATCTACAAGCAACAAAGGAATGCAAGCAAAGGATTGCTGGCAGCCTTGGAAGCTAAGAGAAAGGCATGGAACACTTCCTCTCTCAGAGCCCTCAGAAGGAATCGACATGGCTGACAGTCTGAATTCAGACTCCTAACCTCTAGAACTATGAGAAATAAATTTCTGTTTTTAAAGCTACCTACTTTGTGGTATTTTGTTATGGCAGCTCTGGGAAGCTAAGACACCTAGTAAGTAGAAGAGCTAGAATTTGAGCATGAGTCTTTATGACTGAAGCTCAAAACTAAGGAACACCACAAACTACATCACAAAATAGTCTGGGCCCCACTCCTCAGATGAGCTTCTGTAGATACTGTCAGAAAAAGACTCCCAAATATACAAATGAGCAGGCAGGATATGCAGCCAGGCAGTCCAGTGGTGGCAGAGAACCGGGTACGGGCCTCCAACTGCAGTAATCCACCCACAGGGCACAGTGTAACTCTGTTTTAGATTGAGCTGCCCTCTGTGTTCTGTTACCAGTCATTCATCCTGCACCTCTCCTTGTAATTCCTAAACCCAATTTCCAGACTTAGCACCTGGTACTCCTAAACCAGAGTTTCATAACCTCAGCACTATTGACTTTTGGACAGGATAACTCTTTGTTGGGGGAGTGGGGGGAGGTGTTCTCTTGTGCGTTGTAGGATGATTAGCAGCATCCCTGGCCCCTCTACCCACTAAATGCCGGTAGTTGCCCTTCCCTCCATTTGTGCAAACATTTCGAAATGTTACCTGCTGGAAGCAAATTCTCCACTGTCCTAGGCCAACATTCCAGCCCCTGCCCTTGACTGAGCATTTCTTCCACTTTCTCACCAGGTTCGATTTTAACCTGATGACTCAGTCCTACTATATCAGCATCCATTGTTTCTTGATTGCCCATCTCAGCATCTTTCTCAGGTTGCTGGCCTTCTGGCATCCAAGAAACAGTTCTAAGATACAGGTGTCATGGCTCCTGATGGGACAGTGGATTACCCAGCCCGGGCCAGATATGCATTTTAACTGGGGTTGCCTATCGGGCTGCCTATCTAGTGCTGGTGGTTAGGAACTCCAGTTCCAAACCTCAGAGAAATCCCTGTTAGTGTATGGGACTAAGCTTACGCCACTTTGCTTTAATACTCAGTGTTCCTCAATGCCAAACCCAGTGATTTTTTTTTCTTTTTTAAAGTTTTTATTTGTGTAAAAATATAAAGAACACAACATTTGCCAATTGAACATTTTTTCACATGTGTTGTTGTTGTTGTTGTTAGGTGCCTTCGAGTCAGTTCCATCTCATAGCGACACTTTGTACAACAGAATGAAACACTGCCTGGTCCTGTGCCAGCCTCACAATCATTGTTATGCTTGAGCCCATGGTTACAGCCACAGTGTCAATCCATTTCCTTGAAAGTCTTCCTCTTCTTTGCTGACCCTCTACTTTACTAAGCATGATGTCCTTATCCAGGGACTGATGCCTCCTGATGACATGTCCAAAGTATGTGAGATGTAGTCTCGCCATCCTTGCTTCTAAGGAGCATTCTGGTTGTACTTTTTCCAAGGCAAATTTGTTTGTTCTTTTGGCAGTCCACGGTATATTTTGATATTCTTTGCAAACACCACGATTCGAAGACGTCAATTCTTCTTCAGTCTTCCTTATTCATTGTCCAGCTTTCGCATGCATATGAGGCAACTGCATGGCTTGGGTCAGGTGCACCTTAGTCTTCAAGGTGACTTCTTTGCTTTCTAATACTTTAAAGAGATCTTTTGCAGCAGATTTGCCCAGTGCAATGTGTCTTTTGATTTCTTGACTGCTGCTTCCATGAGTGTTGATTTTTCCCATGTACAATTCAATAAAATCAATTACATCAATCATGTTGTGCAACCATCACCAATATCCATTGCCAAATTTTCCATTCCCATGAACAAAAACACTATGCAACTTAAACAATGATCCCCCTCCCCTTTCCTTGTCACCCCTGCCCCTGGTAACCACTATTAAACTTTAATCTCTATACTTTTGCTTAGTCTAGGTATTTCACTGCTTTTTGACTATGAAATTTCTCAGACTATAACTTTTCCTTTTGAAGAAGAAACTCAAGATGTGGACACTCATTATTTTGTTCCTATTGTTTCTGCCAGGAACTTTTTAAAAAGCCAACATTAAGGGCCAGATAAAAAGCTTAACTTTGTAAAGGTCGTGAAAATGACTCATTGACAATCTCTTGGGCCTGGCAAAGTTGGTGGCCGAGCTCCAACAGAGCCTAAAAATCAATGTCCCCAAGACTCCAGTTCCAGAGCCTGGAAGCAACTTTATCCCCCCTTGGAAATCAAGCCTACTCCCTAAATCCAGCCCTTCTCTTTCCACACCATTTCCCTCATCTAGAGGATAAAAAAGGAAAATAACATTTCAGCCCTCAAGTCTCTCAAAGTGTAACCGTTGATAAGACTCTTGTCCTGGATTTAATAAATCAGACCATCCATCGTGCATTTGTTGGCACCAATTGTATATTGGTTGTCACAGAGCATGGCAACAGAGAGGGAAAATGCATTTTGGAATCACATAGACCTCGGTTTCATTTTTGCTGTGTGTCCTCAGTAAGTTCTCACAACTTCTCAAAACTTTAATTTCTCTTTTATGGGTTGAAATATTAATAACATCTGTTTTGTGTGTGTGGGTGTGATTGGACAGATTAAATAACTTAACACGGCAAAGTGTCTAGAAAGTTCCCATTGACTGATGGCTGCTGGAAGTAGAGGTGATGGTATTGCTATTAAAACAACAATAGAAATAATATATGTGAGTTCGTTTCCCCCCTAGACAGAGAGACTACCCTAAATCCCTGAATCTTTTCTGACTCTGGGACTAAGCCTACCTAAAAGGAAATTTGACTATTTCCTTTCACTCTCCCTCTTGAGACAAGAGTTTTCCTTTTGAGTCAGACTTAAACATCTAGTTCCCTGCTCCCTTTTGCCTAGGAGGACCCTACCAAATTACAGGAAGTTACCAGGAAGAAATCCCTCCAGACAGAATCCAGAGATTCGATCCAAAAGGACCTGATTGACCCTAAACTGTCTCCCAAAACATATCACAAAAATACTAATCCAGTAAAAAAGAAATTAATAGCTCCACTTCTTTCCGACTCTCACAGAAGGCTACCCCTCTGCCTTGGGGGAAAAGATGGAAGTAGTTGTTCTGCCTCTTCTAAATACCATCAACATTGATTTGAACTTGTCTGCAATCAAGTAACTAAACATTTATTGAGAACTTATTACTGTCATTGCTGACCAGTATACACTATCATGTCCATGATGTCATTTACAGTATATCATTTAATCCACATGAAAACCACGTGAGGCAAGGATTATTATTATTCTCATCTAGATATTCTATATTAAAAAACCAAGATTCAGTGAAACAAAATAAATACCTCAAGTGAATGTCAAAATATGCATTTCAGTCTCAGCCCCTAACATAAAATCCAGTGTTCTTTCTGTAATACCACACTGATTCTCCTTCTTGTTTCTCTTAATTAAATCTCTTTAATCAACATTATTTTCTACCATTTGTCAGTTTGTTGTAGTCTGGTGGCTTGCATGTTACTGTGATGCTGGAAGCTATGCCACATGTATTACAAATACCAGCAGGGTCATCCATGGTGGACAGGTTTCAGTGGAGTTTTAAAACTAAGATAGACTTGTATGTCAATCTGCTTCTGAAAAGTTTGGCCAGTGAAAATCTTATGAATAGCAACATAATATTGTCTGATATAGTGATGGAAGATGAGCCCCTCAGGTTGGAAAGCACTCAAAATATGAGCGCGGAAGAGCTGCATCCTCAAAGTAGAGTTGACCTTAATGACGTGGATGGAGTACAGCTGTCAGGATCTTCATTTGCCAATGTGGCATGACTCAAAATGAGAAGAAACAGCTAAAAACATCCGTTACTAATCGGAAAGTGGAATGTACAAAGTGTGAATCTAAGAAAATTGAAAGGTGTCAAAAATGAAATGGAACACTAGACGATCAATATCTTAGGGATTAGTGAGTTGCAATGGACTGGCATTGGCAATTTTGAATCAGACAACCATACGTCAGGAGTGATAAATTGGAAAGGAATGGAGTCACATTCATTTTCAAAAAGAACACTTCAAGATTTATCCTGAAGTACAATGCTGTCAGTGTCATGGTAATATCCATACGTCTATAAGAAAGACCAATTACTATGACTACTATTCAAATTTTTACACCAACCACTAAGGCCAAAGGTGAAAATATTGAGGACTTTTATCAACTTCTGCAGTCTGGAATTGATCAAACATGCAATCAAGCTGCATTGATAATTCTGGTAATGGGAATGAGAAAGTTGGAAACAAAGAAGAAGGAAACAAACAAGTTGAAAAATATGATCTTAGTGATAGAAATGACACTGGAGATAGCAAGATAGAATTTTGCAAGACAAATAACCTATTCATTGCAAACATAATTTTTCAACAACAAAAATGATGACTATACACGTGGACCTCACCAGATGGAATACACAGGAATTATACTGGCTACATCTGTGGAAAGAAACAATGGAGAAGCTTGCTATCATCAGTCAGAACAAGGTCAGGAGCCAACTGTGGAACAGACCACCAAGTGTTTACATGCAAGTTCAAATTGAAGATGAAGAAAATTAAAACAAGTCGATGAGAGCCAAAGTATGAACTTGAGTATATCCTACATGAAGTTGGAGATGATCTCAAGAATGGATTTGATGCATTGAACACTAATGACTGAAGACCAGATGAGTTGAAGGATGACATTAAGGACGTCATACATGAAGAAAGCAAAAGGTCATTTAAAAGATGGGAAAGAAAGAAAAGATCAAAATGGATTTCAGAAGAAACTCTGAAAGTTGCTCTTGAACATAGAGTAGCTAAAGCAAAAGGAAAAAATGATTAAGTCAAAGAGCTGAACAGAAGATTTCAAAGGGCAGCTGGAGGAGAAAAAGTAAGTATTATAAAGAAATGTGCAAAGACCTGGAGTTAGAAAACCAAAAGAGAAGAACACACCGGGCATTTCTCAAGCTGAAAGAGCTGAAATAAAAATTCAAGCCTCAAGTTTCAATATTGAAGGATTCTATGAACGAAATATTAAACGATGCGGGAAGCATCAAAAAAAGATGGAAAGAATACACAGAGTCACAGTAACAAAAAGAATTGGTCGACATTCATACTTTTCAGGACGTAACATAATGATCAAGAACCAATAATACAACAGGAAGAAGTCCAAGCTGCAAGGAAGGCATTGTCAAAAAACAAGCCTCCAGGAATTGACAGAATACCAATTGAGATGTTTCAACAAACAGATGCAAGGCTGGAAGTGCTTACATCTATGCCAAGAAATTTGGAAGAAAACTAACTGGCCAACTGACTGGAAGAGATCCATATTTGTGCCAATTCCAAAGAAAGGTGATCCAACAGAATGCAGAAATTACTGAACGAAATCAATAATATCATATGCAAGTAAAATGTTGCTAAAGATAATTCAAAAACAGCTGTAGCATTACATTGACAGGGAACTGCAAGAAATTCAAGATGGATTTCAAAGAGGATGTAGAACAAGGGATATCACTGCTGATGTCAGATGGATCTTGGCTGAAAGCACAGGATACCAGAAAAATGTTTGCCTGTGTTTTACTGACCATGCAAAGGCATTTGACTGTGTGGATCATAACAAATTATGGATAACATTGAGAAGAATGGGAATTCCAGAACACTTAACTGCGCTCGTGTGGAATCTGTACATAGATCAGGAGGCAGCCAATGAAACAGAGCAAGAGAGTACTGCGTGTTCTAAAATCAGGAAAAATTTGTGTCAGGGTTGTATACTTTCACCATACTTATTCAATGAGTATGCTGAGCAAATAATCTGAAAAGTCAGACTATATGAAGAATAAAAAATAAAGAAAACAAAAATCCTCACAACTGGACGGATAAGCAAAATAATGATAAACAGAGAAAATATTAAAATTGTCAAGGATTTCATTTTACTTAGATCTACAATTAATCATCTTTGTAAGCAGCAGTCAAGAAATCAAACATATTGCATTGAACAAATCTGCTGCATAAAACCTCTTTAAAGTGTTAAAAAGCAAAAACGTCACCTTGAGGACCAAGGTGTGCCTGACCCAAGCCATGGTATTTTCAATCATCTCATATATATGCAAAATCTACACAATGAATAAGGAGGACTGAAGAAGAATCGACTCACATGAATTATGAGGTTGATGGAGAATATTGAACGTACCATGGATTGCCAGAAGAATGAACAAATATTTCCTGGAAGCTGTACAGCCAAAATGCTCCTTAGGAGAGACTTCCAGCAAAATGGCGCTCTAGGCAGAAGCACCACGCCGTCCCTCCACAGCAAAGATCCGAAAAGCTAAGCTGAACAGAGAAAACAACAATCCTGAAACCCTAAAACATCAAATGAAGAGATAAAGAACTCAGCCAAGCACCAAATGGAGTGAGAAAACTGACAGAGAATGGAGAGCGAGG
>NW_004444154.1:1673905-1674947 GCF_000243295.1 Trichechus manatus latirostris
GGATGACATATATAAAACCTTGAAAGAAAAAAATTGGCAGCCAAGAATACTGTATCTTGCAAAACTCTTGTTCAAATATGATGGTGAAATTAAGATATTTCTGGATAAACAGAAATTAAGAGAATATGTAAAAACAAAACCAAATTTACAAGAATTATTAAAGGGAATCCTTCAATCTGAGAACAAACAACTTCAGTTCACAGGCTGAATCTAGGATGCAGGATCATACCAGCCAGATACCAATCTAGGAAATGAACTCTTGAGGACTATCCGAAACCAAAAGAAATACAACAGGGAATCAGAGTAGTTAAACAGTAAATGACAACAACATCAAAACAATAAAAGAGGGTATAAACAGCATATGTATACAACCCTTCTAATGCAGAGGAAGGCAAGGCAATACCAAGTAATTGTAGACTGCTTCAAACTTAGAAAGATAAGGGTAAAATTCATGGTAACCACAAAGAAAGTTGACAAACATACCCATAAAAATAAAGAAGAAAAACATAGTCTCAGCAAAAACAAAACTTACAAAAACAAAACAAATGAAAAAACAATCCACAAACAAAAGTAACTCACACAAGAGAGTAAGAAGAACAAAGAAAACGTCAGCACCACAAAAAAAAAGCACTACAAAGTTACAGCGACAAATTCACATCTATCAATAATTACACTGAATGTAAATGGACTCAATGCACCCATAAAGAACAGAGAGTGACAGAATGGATAAGAAAACAGGATCCATCAATTTGCTGTCTATAAGAGACACACCTTAGAAACAAAGATGTGTATTTATTAAAAGTCAAAGGTTGGAAAATATATATCAAGTTAACAACTACCAAAAAAGAGCAGGAGTGCCAATACTAATCTCAGATGAAACAGACTTTAAAACAAAATCCACCATAAAAGACAAAGAAGGTCACTATATAAAGATTAAGGGGACGATTCATCATGAAGACATAACCATAATAAACATCTATGCACCCAATGACAGGGCTCCAAAATACATAAAACAAACTCTAACAACACTGAAAAGAGAAAT
>NW_004444154.1:1684185-1699098 GCF_000243295.1 Trichechus manatus latirostris
CCCCAGACACCCTTTTAGCTCAGTGGTGAAGTCATCTCCGAGGTTCACAGTTCAGCCTGGGAGTGGACAGCCCCATAAAACCAAATGGGACTAATGAGGTACAGCAATCCAGGGACAAGGGCCAGAAGGCAGAAGGGGAGAAGGAAGCTCGTGATTGGGAACCCAAGGTTGAGTAAGGATAGTGTTGATGTGTTGTGAGGTTGTTAACCATTGTCATAGGGCATCATGTGTACTAACTGTTAAATGAGAAACTATTTTGTTCTGTAAGCCTTCATCTTAAGTGAGAATAGCAGCAAAATTGGAAGAGTGTAGTCGATGTCACTGAACTGTGCATGTGGGAATTTTTGGGGTGATGTATCTTTGGCTATGTATATTTTCACCAAAAAAAAAAGGTCAAGAAGGGAGAGGGTTGACATGTTGTGGGTTTTTTTTACCAATGTCATAAAACAATGTGTGTACTACTGCTTCATGAGAAACTATTTGTTCTGTAAGCCTTCACCTGAAGTACAACTAAAAAAAAAAAGTGCTCCTTAGAAGCGATGATGGCAAGACTTTGTCTCATGTACTTTTTTCATGTTATCAGGAGGGACCAGTCCCAGGAGAAGGACATCATGCTTGGGAAAGTAGAGGGTCAGCGAAAAAGAGGAAGATCCTCATAGAGATGGATTGACACAGTGGCTGTGTTAATGGGCTCAAACACAGCAAAGATTGTGAGTATGATGCAAGACAGGGCATTATTTTGTTCTGTTGTACACAGGGTCATTATGAGTAGTAACTGACTTGATGGCACCTAATAACAACAACCACAACATCCAGATCTTCGTCACAAACATAACGTTAGTGTTATTATCCATAATCTATAGATAAAGAGGAGTGTGTGGGTGGTGCAAATGGTTAACATACTAGGCTACCAACTGAAAGGTTGGTGGTTTGATTCCACCCAGCCTCATCTTGAAAGAATAACCTGGCAATGTTTCTGAAAAATCAGCCATTTAAAACCATGTGGAAAGTCAATTTCTGAAAGATGACCACTTGAAAAAAAGGAGTGGGGATAAATAATGTAGCTACCGAACTTCCATATGAAGAGGAAGTCGAGGTAATATCAAGATATAACAGTCTGTTTTAAACTTAGGAAGATAAAGGAAAATTTCAGGACTACCACAAAGAAAACTAATAAACCTACTAATCAAAATAAGAAAGAAGAAAACTATAAATACCCAATAAACATAAAATCAACAATGAAGGAAATGAAAAGAAAATCCTTAAACAAAAAGAACTTAGTACAGAAAAGTAAGCAAAACAAAAAAAAGTCAACATCACAAAAAAAGCACAGCAAAATGACAGCAGTAAATTTATACCTATCAAAAATCACACTGAATGTAAATGGGTTAAATGCAGCAGTCAAGAGAAAAAGAGTAACACAATTGATTTTAAAAATGACCTATTAATATGTTGCCTACAAGAGACACATCTTAGACACAAAGATAAAAATAAGCTAACAATCAAAGGATGGAAAAAATATATCAAGTAAACAGTAATTAAAAAAGAATAGGAGTGACAATATTAATTTCATAAAAACAGATTTTAAGGTAAAATCCAACATAAGAGACAAGGAAGGACACTATATATTGATTAAGATGTCAATCTACCAAGAGGACATAACTATAATAAATTTTTACACAACTAACGACAGAGCTCCAAAATACATAAAATAAACTCTAATTGTATTGATAAGAGAAATAGACAATTCCACGATAACAGTAGGAGACTTTAACACACCACTTCCAATGTAGGACAGAACAACTAAAAAGAAATTTAACAAAGATACTGAAGATATAAACATCACAATCAAGTAACTTGACCTTAAAGACATATACAGAACACTCCACCCAACAGCAGCACAGTACACATTCTTTTCCAACGCACATTGGTCATTCCCCAGAATAGGCCATATTTTAGGCCATAAACCAAGCCTCAATAAATTCAAAAATACTGAAATAATACAAAGCATCTCCTCAGATCACAGTGTTATAAAATTAGAAATTAGTAACAGGAGGAACATGGAAAAAAATCAAATACATGGAAACTGACTAAAACCTTGCTTAAAAACCACTAGGTAATAGATGAAATTAAAATTTCCTAGAATCAAACAAAAGAATGAAAACACAATATACCAAAGCCTTTGGGACACAGCAAAAGCAGCACTCAGAGGTCAATTTACAGCAATAAACACAAACATCATAAAAGAAGAAAGGACCAAAATCAATACCTTAACCCTACAACTCAAACAAACAGAAAAAGGTAGCAAAAGAAGCCCACAGCCACCATTAGTAAGAAAATAATAAAGATTAGAGCAGAAATAAATAATCAGAAAACTGAAAAACAATTGAAAGAATCAGATAGACTAGGAGTTGTTTCTTTGAAAAGATTCATAAAATTAACAAACCACTGGCCAAACTGACAAAAAAAAAAGGAGATGATGCAAATAACCCTAATAAGAAACGAAATGGGTGACATTACAAAGAACCAACTGAAATAAAAGGGATCATAACTGAATATTATGAAAAATTATACTCCAACAAATTTGAAAATCTAGAAGAAATGGACAAATTTCTAGAAACGTACTACCTACCCAAACTAACACAAACTGAGTTAGAAAATCTGAACAGACCCATAACAAAAGAAGAGATTGAAGATGTCATTAAAAAAAAAAAAAAACTCCCCTCCCCCACAAAAAAGCCCTGGCCCAGACAACTTCACTGGATAATTCTACCAAACTTTCAGAGAAGAGTTGACACCAATACTGTTCATACTATTCCAGAACACAGAAAATGAAGGAATACTCCTGAATTCATTCTATGAAGCCAACATAACCCGATACCAAAACCAGGCAAAGACACCACTAAAAAAGAAAATTATAGACGAATATCTCTCATGAATATAGACTCAAAAATTCTCAACAAAATTCTAACCAATAGAATTCAACAAAATCAAATAACAATACTAATAGTAATACATCACGACCAAGTGCGATTCATACCAAGTAGGCAACAATGGTTCAACATTAGAAAATCAATCAACATTATCCACCACATAAATAGAACAAAGAACAAGAATTACATGATCATTTCAATTGATGTAGAAAAGACATTTAAAAAAATCCAATATCCATTCTTGATAAAAACTCTCAGCAAAATATGAACAGAAGGGAAATTCTTCAATATAATTAAGGGTATAAATGCAAAACCAACAACCAAGATTATTCTCATCAGAGAGAGACTGAAAGCATTCCCCTTGAGAACAGGAACCAGAAAAAGATGCCCTTTATTATCACTCTCATTCAATATTGTACTGGAAGTCCTAGCTAAAGCAACAAGTCAAGAAAGGAAAATAAAGGGCATACAAATTGGTAAGGAAGAAGTAAAACTATCCCTATTCGAAGATGATATGATGAAATACATAGAAAATCCACTCCCTAAGAAAATTACTGGAACTAATAAAATTCAGCAAACTGGCAGTGTACAAGATCAACATACAAAAATCAGTTGGATTTCTCTACACCAACAAAGAGAACACTGAAAACAAAACCAGGACAACAATACCATTTACAATAGCTGTCAAAAAGGTAAAATACTTAGGAATAAATCTAACTATAGACATAACGCAGCGGTTAAGAGCTACAAAAAACTATGGCTGCTAACCAAAAGGTCAGCAGTTTGAATCCACCAGTCACTCCTTGAAAATCCTATGTGGCAATTCTACTCTGTCCTGTAGGGTCACTATAAGTCAGAATCAACTCAATAGCAATGAGTTTTTTTTCTAGAGACGTAAAAGATTTATACAAAGAAAACTACAAAACACTATTGCAAGAAACCAAAAGAGACCAACATAAAGGGAAAAACATACCACACTCATGGATAGGCAGACTAACATTGTGAAAATGTCAATACTACCCAGAGCAATCTACAAATATAATGCAATCCCTATCCAAATTCCAAAAATATTATTTAATGAGATGGAAAAACTAATCACCAACTTTACATGGAAAAGAAAGAAGCCCCGGATAAGCAAAGCATTACTGAAGAAGAACAAAGTAGGAGGCCACACATTCCACAATCTAAGAACCTACTATACAGCCGTGGTAGTCAAAATAGCCTGGTACTGGTACAACGACAGACACCTAGATCAATAGAACAGAATTGAGAATCCAGAAGTAAATCTATCCACATATGGAGAGCTGATCTTTGACAAAGTGTCAAAGTTCATTAAATGGTGAAGAGAAAATCTCTTTAACAAATAGTGCTGGCAAAAGTGGATATCCATTTGCAGAAAATGAAACAAAATCCATACTTCACATCATATACAAAAAGTAACTCTAAATGGATCAAAAACCTAAGTATAGAACCTGAAACTATAAAGATCATGGAAGAAGAATAGGGAAAATGTTATACCCATTGCTGTCAAGTCAATTCTGACTCATAGCGACCTTATACGGACAATGCTAGGAGCCCTAATAGCATAAATAGAATACAAAACATAACCAGAAATGCACAAACAACAGAAGATTAACTAGATAACTAAGATCTCCTAAAAATTAAATACTTATGCTCATAGAAAGACTTCACCAAAAGAGTAAAAAGAGAACCTACAGACTGGGAAAAAAACTTAGGCTATGACATATCAGACAGGGGTCTACTTTCTGAAATTTATAGAAAACTTCAACACCTCAACAACAAAAAGACAAAAATAAGTTAAAAATGGGGAAAATACATGAACACACACTTCACCAAAGAAGACATTCAAACAGCTAAAAAACTCATGAAGAGATGCTTGTGATCATTAGCTATTAGAAAGATGCAAATCAAAACTACAGTGAGATACCATCTCACCCCAGCAATAATGAAAAACCAAACCCATTGCCTTCAAGTAGATTCTAACTCGTAGCAACCCTATAGGACAGAGTACAACTGCCCCATAAGATTTCCAAGGAGCAGCTGGTGGGTTCTGACTGCCTACCTTTTGGCTAGCAGCCAATGTCTTAACCACTACAGCACCAGGAAATAATGACACTGATGAAAAAAAAAAGAAAACAAAACAACAAATGCTGGTGAGATTGTGGGGAAATTCCTTAAAAAGCTAGAAATAGAAATACCATGCAATCCAGCAGTCCCACTCCTAGGTATATCTCCTAGAGTAATAAGAGCAGTGACAAGAATAGATACATGAACACCCATGTTCATTACAGCATTATTCACAATAGCAAAAAGATGGAAACAACCTAAGTGACCATCAACGGATGAATGCGTAAACAAACTGTGGTAATACACACTGTGGAATACCATCAACGGATGAATGGGTAAACAAACTGTGGTAATACACACTGTGGAATACTATGCAATGATAAAGAATAACGATGAATCCAGGAAACATCTCACAACGTGGATGAATCTGAAGGACATTATGCTGAGTGAAAAATGTCAATCACTAAAGGATAAACATCGTATCTGACCACAATTGTAAATAGCCAAGAAAAGGTTTACACATAGAAATATTTTTGATGGTTACTAGGGATGGGTTCCCCACGCATCTGTCAATTTGTCATACTGTGGGGGCTTGTGTGTTGCTGTGATGCTGGAAGCTATGCCACCAGTATTCAGATACCAGCAGAGTCACCCATGGCGGACAGGTTTCAGCTGAGCTTCCAGACTAAGACAAGCTAGGAAGAAGGACCCAGCAGTCTACTTCTGAAAAGAATTAGCCAGTGAAAACCTTATGAACAGGAGTGGAACATTGTCTGATACTGTACCAGAGCCCCCCCAGGTTGGAATGCACTCAAAACATGACTGGGGAAGAGCCGCCTCCTCATAGTAGAGTTGACCTTAATGATGTGGATGGAGTCAAGCTTTCAGGATCTTCATCTGCTGATGTGGCTTGACTCAAAATGAGAAGAAACAGCTGCAAACATCCTTTAATAATCAGAACGTGGAATGTACTAAGTATGAATCCAGGAAAATTGGAAATCATCAAAAATGAAATAAAACACATACACTTCGTTATCCTAAGCATTGGTGAGCTGAAATGGACTGGTATTGGCCATTTTGCATGTGACAATCATATGGTCTATTATGCCGGGAATGACAACTTGAAGAGGAATGACATTTCATTAATCATCAAAAAGAACATTTCAAGATTTATCCAGAAGTACAACACTGTCAGTAATAGGATAATATCCACACACCTACAAGGAAGACCAGTTACTACGACTATTATTCAAATTTATGCACTAACCACTAAGGCCAAAGATAAAGAAACTGGAGATTTTTCCAGCTTCTGCAGTCTGAAATTGATCAAACATGCAATCAGGATGCATTGATAATTACTGATGATTGGAATGAGAAAGTTGGAAACAAAGAAGAAAGATCGATAGTTTGAAAATACAGCCTTGGTGATAGAAATGATGCCAGAGATCACATGACTGAATTTTGTAAGATCAACGACTTCTTCATTGCAAATATCTCTTTTCACCAACATAAATGGCAACTATACATGTCGACCTTGCCAGATGGAATACACAGAAATCAAATCAATTACATCTGTGGAAAGAGACAATGGAAAAGCTCAATATCATCAGTCAGAACAAGGCCAGGTGCTGGCTGTGGAACAGACCATCAGTTGCTCATATGCAAGTTCAAGTTGAAACTGAAGAAAATTAGAACAAATCCACGAGAGCCAAAGTACAACCTTGAGTATATCCCACCTGAATTTAGAGACCATCTTAAGAATAGATTTGATGCATTGAACACTAATGACCAAAGACCAGACTCTTTGTGGAATGACATCAAGGACATCATACATGAAGAAAGCAAGAGGTCATTAAAAAGACAGGAAAGAAAGAAAAGACCAAAATGGATGTTAGATGAGACTCCAAAACTTGAGCTTGAACGTCTAGTAGCTAAAGCAAAAGGAAGAAATGATGAAGCAAAAGAACTGAACAGAAGATTTCAAAGGGCAGCTCAAGAAGACAAAGTAAAGTATCACAATGACATGTACAATGAGCTGGAAATAGAACACCAAAAGGGAAGAACACACTCAGCATCTCTCAAGCTGAAAGAATTGAAGAAAATATTCAAGCCTCGAGTTGCAATATTGAAGGATTCTATGGGGAAAATATTAAACAACACAGGAAGCAGCAAAAGTAGATGGAAGGAATACACTGAGTCATTATACGAAAAAGAATTGGTCGACCCTCAACGATTTCAAAAGGTAGCATATGATCAGGAACGGATGGTACTGAAGGAAGAAGTCCAAGCTGCACTAAAGGCATCGGCGAAAAACAAGGCTCCAGGAATTGACAGAATATCAATTGAGATGTTTCAACAAATGGATGCAGCACTGGAAGTGCCCACTCATCTATGCCAAGAAATTTGGAAGACAGCTACTTGGCCAACTGACTAGAAGACATCTATATTTATACCTATTCCCAAGAAAGGTGATGCAACCGAATGCAGAAATTATTGAACAATATCATTAATATCACAGGCAAGTAAAATTTTGCTGAAGATCATTCAAGAGTGGCTGCAGCAGTATATCGACAGGCAACTACCAGAAATTCAGACTGGATTCAGAAGAAGACGTGGAACCAGGAATATAATTGCTGATGTCAGATAAATCCTGGCTGAAAGCAGAGAATACCAGAAAGATGTTCATCTGTGTTTTATTCACTTTGCAAAGGAATTCAACCGTGTGGATCATAACAAATTATGGATAACATTGTGAAGAATGGGAATTCCAGAACACTTAATTGTGCTCATGAGGAACATGTACATAGATCAAGAGGCAGTTGTTCGAACAGAACAAGGGGATGTTTGTCAGGAAAGGTGTGTGTCAGGGTTGTATACTTTCACCATACCTATTCAATCTGTACTGAGCAAATAATCGAGAAACTGGACTATATGAAGAATTGGATTGCATGAGGATTGGAGGAAGACATATTAACAGCCTGTGTTATGCAGATGACACAACCTGGCTTGCTGAAAGTGAAGATGACTTGAGCACTTACTGATGAAGATCAAAGACCACAGCCTTCAGTATGGATTACACCTCAACATAAAGAAAACAAAAATCCTCACAACTAGACCAATAAGCAACGTTATGATAAACGGAAAAAAGATTGAAGTTGTCAAGGATTTCATTTTACTTGGATCCACAATCAACAACCATGGAAGCAGCAATCAAGAAATTAAAAGGTGCATTGTGTTGGACAAATCTGCTGCAAAAGACCTCTTTAAAGTGTTGAAAAGCAAAGATGTCACCTTGAAGACTAAGGTGTGCCTGAACCAAGCCATGGTGTTCTCAGTTGCCTCATATGCATGTGAAAGCTGGACAATGAATAAGGAAGACCAAAGAAGAATTGACGCCTTTGAATTATGGTGTTGGCGAAGAATATTGAATATACCATGGACTGCCAAAAGAACGAACAAATCTGTCTTGGAAGAAGTACAACCAGAATGCTCCTTAGAAGCAAGGATGGCGAGACTTTGTGACATGTTATCAGGAGGGACCAGTCCCTGGAGAAGGACATCATGCTTGGTAAAGTAGAGGGTCAGCGAAAAAGAGGAAGACCCTCAAGGAAATGGATTGATACAGTGGCTGCAACAATGGGCTCAAGCATAACAATGATTGTGAGGATGACACAGCACTGCACAGTATTTCATTCTGTAGTACATAGGGTCGCTATGAGTCAGAACCGACTCAATGGCACCTAACAACAGCAACAGGGATGGGAAGGAGAGGGAGGGAAAATTACTAACTAGAGAGTAGAAACATGTTAACTTTGGTGAAGAGAAAGGCTATACGCAATATGGGGGAAGTCAGTACAACATGACCAAGGCAAAGGAAGACACTGAGAGATATAAAACAAAAGAAGGTAAATAGTATAACATATGCAATCTTGCAACAACAGTAATAACAATCAATAATTTCTGAGTGGTTACATAGGTAGATATCTATGCTGAATAGATGTGGAAGGGTTTATGGGAGTACACCCACATGCATATGTAGGTTTAGCTGTAGATATATCTACATACATATTTGCATGTGCTACACATATATTATATATATAATAGAGCACATAAAGAGCACAGTCACGGAAACATCCTAGACGTAACCAAACACCTCGTGGGCTTGAGTTACTGGGCTTGAAGGCTAAGGACCATAGTTTCTGGCACATCTAGGTCAATTGTCATAACACAGTTCATGAAGACAATATTCTACGTTCTACTTTGATGAGTAGCATCTGGGGTCTTAAAAGCTTGTGAACAGCCATCTAAGATACAATTACTGGTCTCTTTCCATGCGGAGAGTGAAGAAAACCAAAGACTCAAGGAAACAATTAGTTCCAAAGAGATTAATGGACCACAGGAACCACAGCCTCCACTAGTCTGAGACCAGAAGTGCAGACCACTCTGACCAGGATCACAATAGAAGGTCCTAGTTAGAGTGGGAAAAAAATGTAGAACAAAATTCCAAGTCATAAAAAAAAGATCGGGTTTACCGGTCTGAAAGAGACTGGAGGAACCCCCAAGACTATTGCCCTTAAGCACCTTTCTAACTTGAGACTGAAGCCATTCCTGGAGATCACCTTTCATCCAAATAATAGACAGGCCTATAAAATAAACAATAACACCCATGAGGAAAATGTTCCTTAGAACAATCATCTATATGAGACCAAAAGGTCAACATTTGTCCAAAAGCAAAGATGAGAAGGCAGGAAAGGGAAGGAAAACCAAAAGAAAGGAAATGAGGAAGTTAAAGTGGTAACGGGGAAAGTGTCGACACATTGCGGGGATTGCAACCAATATCATGGAACAACTTGTGTATAAACTCTTGAACGGGAGACTAATTTGCTCTATAAAACTTCACCTAAAGCACAATAAAAAGAAAAAAGAAAAGGAAGAAAGAAAATCTTATAGACCATAATTCTACTCTTGCTCACATGGTGTGGTTGCCATGAGTTGGAATCAACTCAATGGCAATTCAGCTTTTTTCTTTGTTTTGTTTTGTGATAGATGAAGAACTGAGACTCAGGAATTAAAATCACTTGGTGGCAGACTCACAGTTAGAATCTGGTCTGGTAGCTTACAGCTTCAGTACCCTTTCCCTGAAATCTCTGTTTGGAACCCTATGTGAATGTGGTCTCTGCCCTGGCCTCTCCAGGTTGACAGACATGATGTGTTGGATTACCTGATTGAGGATCTCCCAGCCAATAATGTTGGAGTTGTTTATCATCACTGATATACTGAGATTTCAAGCACTAAGCAACTCTTTAATGTTATAAAGATTCCATGCTTCAATTTGATTCAGCCTTCCAAACATTTCTTGCACCTGGCTAAACAGGCTTAACTCATGTTTTTCTGGAACGTGGGTTTTATGTTATTAGTATTGAAGGCTCAAAGACAGTGCCAAAGTTAGTGCTGAGAGGAGGTCACAGAAATGACTTTTTTGGACACCATGCTGTTGGCTGCTCATTACAATACTAATGTTGCTCATGCAAAGCCGTCAGTGACATCCTTCAATATATGCAAATATGCATTGGGGAAAATGGAAATATATGTAAATGACCCAGAGGTTATACTGGCCTATTAATATCACAAATCCCATTTATAGCCCACTTTTAATTTAAGTGATTTTTCTATTAGGAGGACCACTTATGAAGTTAATCTGGAACAAAATCACAGCATGTCAATTAAAACGGTGTGACAGTGAGACCACTATCAATTGGTAACTCTTAGCAGATGTCTTAATTAGGCTTCTCCGTGACTGGCGACATTCTATGAAAGTCATTTTCAAGTCTGTATCTGAGGGATAGCTTCTCCTTCAAACTTTTTCTTCTTTTTCTTCCTTCTGTTTAAATCCTAGCTATCACAGACTTTCCCTTTGTGCATTTTTTCCCCCAAAGACTTGATTCTTCCTTTCTTTTCTTTTTACTGTAAGAGTATACCTAAGGGAATATTCCACCCTAAGGCCTAGGGCACTGAAAACCTTAATTTATTTGAAGTCTTTTGTTTTATCTTAAAGATTCACTTAAAATTTGCATTCTCCTCCTTGAAATATCCAGGCTTATTTTAATATAAGAACTTGCTTGACGTCATATACCATCTAGTAAAATTTAAGCCATGCCATTCTATATCTTTGTATGCGTTTGGCTTGTGCTACATGGATAGTGTTAGGAGCAGGGCCTCATATACCTCAGCTTGATGTAAAGAGAGCTTTAGAACCATTCAGACCTGAATTCAAAACCTGACGGTGCTGCTTATTAAGTATGTGACTTAGGGCTAGTAATTTAACCAGACTGTGAGTTCTCTGAAGCTACCATTTCTGTCTCCCTGGCTTCCCTTTCTATCCCCATCAGCTAGCTCAGGACCTGACACATAATAACAAAAAAACAACCCACTGCTGTCAAGTTGATTCCAACTCATAGTGACCCTATAGGACAGAATAGAACTGCCCCATACAGTTTCCAAACAGCAGCTGGTGGATTCTAACTGCTGACCTTTTAGTTATCAGCCAAGCTCTTAACAACTGCACTACCAGGGCTCCAAAAAAAAGCCATAGACAATACTAAATAAACTGTGTTCCAATAAGCAACTTCACGATAAATGGAGAAAATATTGAAGTTGTCAAGGATTTCATTGTACTTGGATCCACAATCAACGCCCATGGAAGCAACCGTTAAGAAATCAAATAACACATTTCATTGGACAAATCTGCTTCAAAAGACCTCTTTAAAGTGTTAAAAAGCAAACATGTCACTTTGAGTACTAAGGAGTGTCTGACCCAAGCCATGGTATTTT
Organism: Trichechus manatus latirostris; assembly: GCF_000243295.1. Lineage (NCBI taxonomy): Eukaryota > Metazoa > Chordata > Mammalia > Sirenia > Trichechidae > Trichechus > Trichechus manatus. The sequence goes on from NW_004444154.1 coordinate 1,696,038, forward strand.
CATTTGCCTCATATGTATGTGAAAGCTGGACAGTGAATAAGGAAGACTGAAGAAGAATTGACACCTTTGAATTATGGTGTTGGCAAAGAATATTGAATATACCATGGACTGCCAGAAGAATTAACAAATCTGTTTTGAAAGAAGTACAGCCAGAATGCTCCTTAGAAGCAAGGATGGTGAGACTTCACCTCAAGTACTTTCACGTTGTCAGGAGGTACCAGTCCCTGGAGAAGGACATCATGCTTGGTAAAGTGGAGGGTCAGTGAAAAAAGAGGAAGACCCTGGACGAGATGGATTGACACAGTGGCTGCAACAATGGGGTCAAACATAGCAAAAATGTGAGGATGGCACAGGACCTGGCAGTGTTTTGTTCTGTTGTACATAGGGTTGCTGTGAGTTGGAACCAACTCAATGGCACCTAACAACAACACCAATTGTGTTCCAACAAAACTTTATTTACAAAAATAGGTGCAGATCAAATTCAGGTCAAGGTCATAAGTTGCCATCAAGTTGGCTCCAACTCATGACGACTTTATCTACAATACAACAAAATATTGCCTGTTCCTGTACCATTTTCAGGGTTGTCTGTATGTTTGAGTCCATTGTTGTGGCTATTGTGTTAATCCATCTCACTGAGGGTTTCCCTTGTTTTTGCTGACCCTATACTTTACCAGCTATGAAGTCTTGCCATCCTCACTTCTAAGAAGCATTCTTGTATAGATTATTGAAATGTAATGACCTTGAAATTGTATTAGACATAGTTTGAATTGTTATACTGAGTTGATGTTTTTAATTTTAAAAATTAACATAGCAGATGAAATTAATTTAAACTTAAAAATAAGTGTAAAACATAAATCAAAATCAAGAACACACAGAAGTGATCTCTAATATATTGAAAAGGAAGATGAGGTTTCTCATATTTAAGAGATAATACTCAGCATCCCGTCTTTAAATAAGCTTGATCCCTGAACACTTTTGATTGACTTCGACAGTGTCTAGTGTGAGGACTGTTTCTGCATAGATTTGAAGATTTCAGTGTTTAAGACTTTTGTCTAACAGCCAGGAGAAAACAACTAGATCAGGCAAAGGCGTGGCTCATTGATGACCTTGGTTGAGTCACTAACCCATCGCCCCAAACAGAAGGGGTAAAAATGACAGAATCTTTAAAAAAGTGTCACCTGGGCGTTCAGAGAGCCAGGGTAGAAATTGCTATGCCAGAAGACAAAACAATGGTCTTATTTTCCCAGTAGTTTTGTATTATAATGTAAACCACAAACAGATGCTTGGTAAGATAGACAAAATCATGAACTTTGGAGGCAGAGATCCAAATTCAAATCGTAATTTTGTCACTTAACTTGTGACAAACAACAAACTTAATTCATCTCTCTAAGCCTCAGTTTCTTCATCTGTAAAGTACAGATGCTAAAACCTGGCTGGTTGAGAGATTTTAATGAGCTGTATGTATGAGCTAATACATGTTCTTAGCACAATCAGTGATGCACAGTATGAGCTCAGTAAATGTTCATTTCTTTGCCTTCCCATCTCCTTTCCCTAACAACACATAAAATAAGACCTTTCCACTGCTCTCAGCCAGACCATCCAATTCCCCTGCTAACAAATGAGAGGTTTTATCGCTCCTTCCCAGATGTGGAATTATACTATTGATATCATGCCTACTGTATCTTAATCCCTTTGCTAATGTACAATTTTACCTTGAATTGTTGCACAGTGTTCTGCCCCTCCTACTCCTCTCTCAGCTTGCAGCAAAGTCATGAGTCATTTTTTTTTCAAATATTATTGTTCTAATAACAACGGTCTTTCAGAAGGACATCTCTGTTTCCCTCACCTCCTCACATTGCACTGTTTCTATATCATGTAGGTATCTGTTTACATTTGTCCCTTCCCTTTACACAGTTGTAACAATCTATTTAAAAGCTTCAGTACTGTGTGTGTGTGTGTGTGTGTGTGTGTGTGTGTGTGTGTACTCTTTTTATACTTTTCTAAGACTTTGTTTTGGAAAATAAATTATCAGACAAACAATATTTGAGAGAAATGTATTAATATATTTAAGAAATTTCAAACTTTTAAGTCATGGTTAAAACATGTTTTAGAATCATCTGTCTGTATTATGGAGGAGCCCTTGTGGCACAGTGGTTAAGCCCTCAGCTGCTAAACAAATGTCATTGGTTCGAACTCACCGGCCGCTCTGTGGGAGAAAGATGTGGTAATCTGCTTCTGTAAAGATTTACATCCTTGGAAACCCTATGAAGCAGTTCTTCTCTGTCCTATAGGGTAGCTATGAATTGGAATTGACTCAATGGCAATAGGTTTGGATTTTTATCTGCGTTACAATTTCTTCTTATCTAGTCATTCAAGCAGACCAAATAGGAATTGTTTTTAGCAAATTTTGAATTTCCTATTTCATTTACAGCATACAACAGAAACTTGATGTTTGATAATTTCATCTACAAGGGTGGTATCATTTCAAAGGGTAAATTTGAACCACTTGGGCTGAAGGCCTGATGTACAAGAGAGAATCTCTAAGATGGAGTGTGAGACTAGCTGACTACATATTCAATTAGTGGTCTTGAATATGTTGGCACCCAAACAGGTGCTCACAAGTATCTGGGGTGTGTGTGAAGATTTCACTGAATTCTAATCAGTGTATGTATGATCTTCTGTGCATATTCTCAACAGCAACAAAAAATAAAATAAATTATAAAAAAAGAGTTCCCTGAATTCTTGTAAACAATTATTATTCTAAGAACGACTAAAAGAATTGGAGATGAGCAGACCTCAACAAAAACAGTTATTTCTGCAAAAACAATTTTGATCTTGCTTCTATTTCTTTCTATGCTACAGTTGAATGAGATTGGGGCAACAAAGGATAAGAGATTTCCTTTTTAAGAATGAGGCCCAAGACAATTTTGAAAAACAGCGCTCTAGGCAGAAGAACCATGCCGCCCCTCCACAGCAAAGATCCAAAAAACTAAGCTGAACAGAGAATACAACAATCCTGAAACCCTAAAACATCAAATGAAGAGATAAAGAACTCAGCCAA
>NW_004444154.1:1706732-1709257 GCF_000243295.1 Trichechus manatus latirostris
GTCATAAGACAACATGTGTACTACTGTTTCATGAGAAACTATTTGTTCTGTAAGCCTTCCCCTGAAATACAATAAAATATTAAAAAAAAAAAAAGAAAAAAAGAACGAGGCCCAAGTCTCATGGAATCTAGACTTTATGGAGTCATTGAGGTTGGGTGACCACCCTGTCCCCCTCCAAAACTACTGCCTTGGAGAAATCTTTAAACCTGGAACTGAAATTATCTCCTGAAGTTATCTTTGGACCAATTAATAGTTTTGCTTAATTAGAAAAGAATGTCTACATTAAGCATTATATTCTTTTAAAGAATTATGTATATGTGATCAAATTGACAACAACAGCTCGAAAGAATGGATGAGAAGGTTAGAGGGGCAGTGAGTTTGTGCTAATCATGGTGAAATAGGTTGGAAAAGTTTGTCAAGAAAGGTGGCACAACTTCAAGAACGTAACCAATGTCACTGAACTGTACATATAGAAATTGCTGAAGTGATGTATGTTTTATTTTGTATATTTCTGCCAAAAAAGAAAAAAAAGAGAGAGAAAGATGCCCAAGGTAGACAGCTTGTGGAAGATCCCTAGTGTCAAATTATATAAATGCAATAAAATGGATACAAAAATGAGTGTCTTGTAATACCACCTCCTCCTCCTGGAAACATCAGCTTGGAGGACAACAGCTTTGATCTGGTCACTCAAGCAAGAATGGGGGCCATTGTTAAGTCCCTATTCTCTCTCATCACCCACATTCAATCTCTCCTCAATCCTTGCTAACTCTGTGTTCTAAATAGTTATTAGGTTAATGCCATCACTCCAACCCACTGCTGCTGCCCTAGGTCTGGCGCCCATCTGGTCTTCCTGTCTTTAATTCTATTCTTCACTCATTCATTCTTCTCATTGTGGCCAGAATTATCTTTGTAAACTTCAAATCTGATCTTGTTTTTTTTCTTGTATAACATACTTCAGTGGCTCCCCATTACAGGCAGCAAGACATTCAAACTCCTTAGAATGATTGTGAAAATATTAATACCTCTGTCTATATCTCCAACTTCATTTTCTAATATTCTCTTACATGTAGGGTTGCCAGATTTAGAACCCCAAAAAAGTTCAGTTAATAATTCTTAGCATATACAAGTATATATATGTATAAGTCCCATGCAGTTTCTTGAATGTCCTTCACCTCATTCAACTACAAGCTTCGTGTGAGAAGGACTATGTACTCAATCCCAAGTGCTCTGTATATTATTATTTGTTGTTGTTATTAGCTACTGTTGAGTTGGCTCTGACTCATGACAACACCATGCACAAGGGACTGAAATGCTGGCCCGTCCTGAATCATCCCCAGATAGGATTTGGATCAGACCATAGTGATCTATAGGGTTTTAATTGGCTGATTTTCAGAAGTTGATCAGCAGGCCTTTCTTCTTAGTCTGTCTTAGTCCAGAAGTTCCTCTGAAACCTGTTCAGCATCATAGCAGCCTACAAGCCTCCACTGACAGATGGATGGTAGCTGCATACGAGTTGTATTAGCTGGGATTAGAACCCAAGTTTCCCTCATGGAAGGTGAGAATTCTACCACTGAACCACCAATATGTTTATACAGATACTCAATAAGTATTTGTTCAAGGAAAGAAGACGGGTAAGGAGGGGAGGAGGAAGGGAGAGCAAGGAAAATAGCTTTAAAGTCTGACAGACTTATAGACTCCCTAAAGTAGAAACCTGAAAGTCCTTCTAAATTCCACTGGATATCTTTTCTTAACCCTTTTTGAAGACGTTACATGTTTCTTCTTCCAAGCTTCTGTAACGTCATGAACATACGTCTGTAAAATCATGCATTGTAGTTCTGCTATTATTATTTAGTCAACTTAGTATCCTACTAGACTATGGGTTCATCAGCTGAAAAGACTGAATTTTCCTTATTTTTTTATCCCATTCCATGGTGCCTGGAACATTGGAAAGTGTTCAAAAAATGTTTTCTGGTTAAATGAAAAGTGTGTTAAAACAACTAGTAAAATCTGTGATTGTTTTAAATAGGTCCAAAAGGAGCCCTGGTGGTACAGTGGTTAAGCACTTGGCTGCTAACCAAAAGGTGGGTGGTTCGAACACATTCAGCGGCTGTGTGGGAGAATGACCTGGTGATCTGCTCCCATAAAGATTACACCCTAGAAAACCCTATGGGGCAGTTCTACTCTGTCACTTGGGGTTGCTATGAGTCAGAATCAACTGGACGGCATCTAACAACAACAACAAAGGAAAAATCTCAGGCTATTTTTGCAAGGAGGCCAGTAAAAATTAAGAGGCCTTGCCTAGAAAGATCCTTAAAGTCAAAATGAAACACTTATATAAAGCATTACTCAGGAAGAAGAACAAAGTGGGAGGATTCACACTACCTGATTTTAGAAACTCTTAATACCGCCAAAGTAGTCAAAACAGCCTTAGTACTAGTACAACAACAGATACATAGACCAATGGAACAGAATTGAGAATCCAGACATAAATTCATCCACCTATGAGCAGCTGATATTTGGCAAAG
>NW_004444154.1:1709469-1716972 GCF_000243295.1 Trichechus manatus latirostris
GAACTAGATGGTGCCCAGCTACCACCAATGACTTCCCTGACAGGGAACACAACAGAGAGTCCCTGATGGAGCAGGAGAAAAGTGGGGTGCAGAACTCAAATTCTAGTAAAAAGACCAGACTTAATGAGACTGGAGAAACCCCAGAGAGCATGGCCCCTGGACTCTGTCAATCCAGCACTAAAACTATTCCCAAGGCCAACTCTTCAGTCAAAGATTAGACTGGATTGTGGGACATAAAATGATACTAATGAAGCATGTATTTCTTAGCTCAAGTAGATACATGATACTAAATGGGCAGCTCCTGTCTGGAGGTGAGATGAGAAGGCAGAAAGGGTCAGGAGCTGATTGAATGGACAAGGAAATCAGGGGTGGAAAGGAGGACTGTGCTGTTACAGTATAGGGAGAGCAATTAGGGTCACATAACAATGTATGTGTAAATTTTTGTATGAGAGACTAACTTGAATTGTAAACTTTCACTTAAAGTACAACAATAAAATAATAAAAAAATGAAAAAAAAATGAAGCACTTCTAAAGTCTTCTTGGTCCCGTTCCATGGGAAAACCAGTGCTTTGGGAGATCCATGCCAAGTAGCCTGGCAAGGCCAGCACAATATGATCAACTCAAAGCCACCAGATACAGCTTCCAGGAGCGCTGCATAGAATGTGGCCATGATGACATGGAAACTGCCGTCTGGAGATACAACTAGATTTTCCCATGAGAGGCGTCCTCTGTAGGCAAATAACTCTTCTCGAGCTTTTGTGACTGACCCTATTCCTGGGGCCTTTTCCCCCCTGGATGACTCTGCCACATCTAGTTAATGGCCCATCTAGAATCTCAAGCACCTTGTTGTTTAATGGGCCAGCCTAAAGCTGTGGGATGGAGGGATTCCCAATAAAAATGGCACCACACAATCCTAAATGAGAAGCTGCCAGAGTGATCCTATTAACATGTGAGTCAGATCTTACCATGATTTTGCTCAACACTCTCCTGTGGATCCCTATCTCACTTAGAATGAAATCTGAAGCCCTTGAAATGAATCATTAGGCCATACATGACCTGGCATGCTGCTACCTCTCCAACACCCTCTCCTACATCTCTCCCGGTTCACACACTGTTGCAATCATGATGACATCTTATTCTTTCTGGAACACTCCAGTCAACTCCTATCTCAGGGCCCTTGCACTGGCTGTTCCCCCATGTCTGCACCATTCCTCCCTAAGAAATCCGTATAATTTGCTCCCTTATCTCCACCAGATCTTTCCTCAAATGTCACCTTCTTCTCAGTGAGTCCTTCCACACTCCCTTCCTCCTTATTTTTCCCAACAGAAGTTATCATCTTCTGCCACACTGTATCATTTAATAATATATTTCCTTATTTTCTGTCTTCCTCTTTTGGAATGTAAACTCCACGAAGGCAGGATTTTGTAAATTATATTTACTGCTGAACCCCTAGTGCCTGGAAGAGTACAAGGCAATAACCTCACTTTACATTTAGTGAATAAAGAAAATATCTGTGCTGTTTTGTCTATTAGTCATAATCATCACCAGCAAAAGCATGGAGTAATAACCTGTTTCAGAGGAAGAACAGATAGAATGCTCCTCAGAAGTGAGGTTAACAAGACTTCGTGTTGCTTACTTTGGACAAGTCATCAGGAAACACCAGTTGTTAGAAAAGGACATCATAACTGACAGAGTAGAACTGCCCCATAGGGTTTCCAAAGAGCAGCTGGTGGATTCAAACTGCCGACCTTTTGGTTAGGAGCCATAGCACTTAACCACTATGCCACGAGGGCTCCTGATAAAGTGGAGGGTCATCAAAAAAGAAAGAAACCCTCCATGAGATGGATTGACACAATAGTTGCAACAATGAGCTCAAACATACTAATAATTTTGAGGATGGCATAGGACTGGGCAACGTTTTGTTCTGTTGTACATGAAGTTGCCATGAGTCAGTGACGACTTGACAATAACTAACAACAATAAAAGGATGGCAGACATTAAAGTCTGAAGAAAAACCAGACCTTCTTAGTTTTGCCACTCTCAAGTTAGGTCCCCAGAACATCTATGAGTCTCAATTTCCTGCTTAGTAAAATTGGAACAGTTCCTGCTGTACCTACTTTACACATAGCTCTGTTTGCCCCAGCCCTTCAGAGCTGCAGGTATTAGCAAGTCTTCCACCTAGATTCGGCAGCAGCTTTGAATCTTAAAGTGGGAGTCTCCTAAGCAGGTAGAGTCTATATATGGTCTGGTGGTCCGGCAGCCACTAGCAGAGTGACTGACGTGGTTAAAATGAGTCCATGGGAACTACTGAACCATTTGTCTGAAGATGTTCTCAGCAGCCCCTTTGTAGATGCTCAGTTTATAAGAGTTGGCTCTGTAACAGTTAAGAGACCTGAGGCTCATCCTGGCACAAGTCCTGAAAATCTGCTCAGTTATGTCAAGTTCCTCTCACTAGAGATTAAACCCTGCCCCGACAGATGCAGTTGCTTGAAAATTTCAGTCCCAAAATTGTCCCCTGGGACCAAGGTGCTACTCCACAGCTGGGATGCAGCGTGGAGTCATATGCCACCTAGCTCAAGTCTTGACCTCTACATTTTGTGCAAGGCCATCCTGAACAAGTCACTCCTCTGGGTCTTTGTTTCCAGAGTTGTTAATGGAAGCATTGCCCAGATCATAGGATGGTTATGAGGATTAACAGAGGTACTTCAAGTAAATCTGTCAACACGGTGCCAGCATACAGAAGATATTCAACAAATATGAGCACACTTCTTTTACCTTTGAGAGACGCAAGTTACCCTGCACTGTCCCTACCTCCTTCTCCATGCCCTCAATCCCAACCTGGTTGTATTAAAAGTTCAGTGTGCTTCATTGAACCCTGAGATTGAGCCTGCTGGTCAACCTGCTTGGAAGCCCACATTGCAGCCTTCTGGACTCCTATTAGATCCAGATCCTATAAGAACTTCTTGATATGGTTCCTGATACCTGCTGGAATTTTGTGATAAATGAGGATAGGGTATGTGAGATTGGGGTGCACACTTTAGAGTACTGCACCAAATATGAGGCACAATCATTTTTAATGTAAATCTTTAATCCTGCAGACATAAGGTAAAGAGAGATGTGTCCATGTCTCAGGGACTCCATCTATCCATAGTGATATGCACTTTCCTATATATTACTTCATGTAATCCTCAACATCATCTAGTCAATAGAGTATTAGTCTCTACATTTTAAAAATGAGGAAACTGAGGCCCAAATAATTTCATGCCTGGGTTCACATGGAAAATCTGGAGTTAAGGAGAATTTAAATTAAAATTAGTCTGACTTTATAAACTATGCTTTTTGAACTTTGCCATAATTCCTGCTAGGATATGTTTGTTATTATTGTTGTTGGCTGCAGTCCAGTAGGCCCAAGACTCATGGTGACCCCATGCACAACAGGCCAAAATACTGTTCAGACCTGCACTATCCCCATAATCAGACCATTTTGTGATCCATAGGGTTTTCATTTGCTGCAAAAGACCTCTTTAAAATGTCGAAAAGCAAAGATGTTACCACGAAGACTAAGGTGAGCCTGACCCAAGCCATAATGTTTTCAACCACCTCATAGGCATGCGAAAGCTGGACAATGTATAAGGAAGACTGAAGAAGATTTAATGTAGTTGAATTGTAGCTTTGGCAAAGAATATTGAATATACCATGGACTGTCAAAAGAACAAACAAATTTGTCTTGGAAGAAGTACAACAAGAATGCTCCTTAGAAGCAAAGATGGTGAGACTAAGTCTCACATATTTTGGACATGTTATCAGAAGGCATCAGTTCCTGGAGAAGGACATCATGCTTGGTAAAGTAGAGGGCCAGTGAAAAAGAGGAAGACCTTCAACCAGATGGATTGACACAGTGGCTGCAACAATGGGCTCAAGCATAACAACGAGTGGGAGGATGGTGCAGGACCAGGCAGTGTTTCGTTCTGTTGTACATAGGGTCGCTATGAGTCAGAACTAACTCGACAGCACCTAACAACAACAACAGGGTTTTCACTGGTTGATTTTTGAAAGTAGATTGCCAGGTCTTTTTTCCTAGTCCATCTTAGTTTGGAAGCTCTGATACAACCTCTTTAACATCACAGTGACTGCAAGCCTCCACTGACAGACGAGTGTTGGCTACAGATGAGGTACATTGGCCAGGAATCTAACCTAGGTCTCCCACGTGGGAAGTGAGAATTCTACCACTGAACCCCCAATGCTCCCAGGATATGTCTAACAAATAAAATATTATCCCAAGCCAAATCAGACTGACCAAAAAGCCTGTCATATGGATATTCTCCAGCAATGATTCTTCTTTTTCTTTATTTTTTAATGAAAATTAAGAATGATCAATAATTCATGCTAACAGGAATTCCTTGAATAAATGCCATGCCCTATTCATCAGCATAACCACAGAGATCCTGTCACATAGTAGGTTATCATAAATTCCTACTGATTGAAACACAATATTTATTTTTTATATGTAGAATTTTAAATTATTTTCCATAATTAAAAATCAGCACTGGCTCTTTATATTATATGAAAAGAAAATAAACAAAACCATTCCTAAGTCCTCTATTCAGATATAACCCCCAAACCAAACCCATTGCCGTCGAGTTGATTCCTACTCATAGCAACCTTATAGGACAGAGTAGAACTGTCCCATAGGGTTTCCAAGGAGTTGTTGGTGGATTCAAACTGCCAACGTTTTAGCTAGCAGCCAAGCTCTTAACCACTGCACCACCAGGGCTCCCTGTCCAGATATAACTACTGTTAATATTCTTGGTATTTTTCTCTAGTCTGAATGATATGCATGTTTTTCTTAATTGTGATCTTATGATATATAAAAATTAAACATAATTATTTTTAATACTGCCTACTTCCTTTTTATTAGACCAAATTTCTGTAGAAAACTAAAAAAAATACGGATAAAATAACACAATACACAGAATCTGACTTCTTAAAAATAATGATAATCAACTATATAACTAATGATAACCAGAGATAGTTATTTTTGTTTATGTCCTCAGAGTCTTTTTCTACGTCCTTTCCTGTGGCTGAAATAATGGCATACTTACTGATATTAAGCATAAAGAACTCACACATCTTCATAGTTCCTAAATGGAGGACAAAATAAAGACGGGCTTAACAACAATAGTATCTGCTAGTGGGTGGTTTATTTTTTACCAAAAACTCAGTCTCTTCCATATAAATTTTAAAGATACAGAAGATCATTATTCAAGTTCTGTGACATTGAAAATGGTTGTATGTTGCTCTCTGCAGCTCTCCTTTTATACAGAAGAAATGAGTTTTTTAATTAATTCTCTCCGTGGCATTTTAAACTTTTCAATATTTTAGCAACCACTGCCAAGTGCTTGAACAGAATAGCAGGAATTTTTCTTTAAATTGGTCGTCAATTATGGATAAGGATTCCATCTGAATTGTGAATAAAAGATTCTGGAAACACATGCCCTTGGAAGTCAGAGAAAGAGAAGAATTAATGATAGCATCACAGCAGGACCCAAGCCAGACACATGGATATGCATCCCTATGAGATTCCTGAGCATGGAAGGGATTCCTGAGCATGGAAGGGATTCCTGAGCATGAGATCCAAACTGAGTGAGGGCAGATACACTAGGCTTTTCAGGTCCTGCCTTTCCCATTCTTAGGATTTCCCCTTGTAATCAGTTCTTCAAATCCTTTCTACCCTCACAGCCCATAATCTGTAGATGACTGAGCCTCGGTATTTCAGCAAATAACTTTTTAATGCAAAAGACTACTTGGAGGGGCACGATATTTTTTTCCCACTTAAAATATTTGGCAGATACAATTCTATTAAATGACACCTTGACACTCAGTGCTACAGAAGAAAAGCAGAAGGCCTTCCTGATTATTGTTCCTTCTTAAATATGCTTATAGGATTTCTTTGTCTTTATCTTTGGGTCAAACTTTACACCACAGCGATTACACATCAAGAAATTTACTCTTGCCATAAAAAGACATGAAGTGCTGGAGCATGCTATGCTGTGGATGAACCTCAAAAACATTATGCAAAATGAAAGAAGCCAGACACAAAAGGTCACATAGTATGTGATTTCGTTTATATAAAATATCCAGAATAGGCAAATCCATACAGACAGAAAACAGATTGGTGGTTGCCAGGGCTTGGAGGCAGACATAAATTGGGGAGTAACTGCTTAATGGCTACAGAGTTTCCTTCTAGGGTGATGAAAATGTTTTGAAACTAGATAGAGGTGGCCGTTGCACAACACTGTGAATATTAAATGCCAATACTAAATTGTTCACTTTGAAATGGTTAATTTTATGGTATGTGAATTTCACGTCAATAAACAAATGGAATTTATTCTCTAAATATTCTAGCGCAAGTGTGCAAAGATTAGAATAGTCGCTGCATCATTGTTTGTAGTAGGAAAAAAAGGAAACGAGTATTTATTATTAGTGGAACGAATTACGATACATCTGTACAATGCCTTTGCCTGTAGAGGTTTCAAATATTGAAATAGTGTTTGATGTCCTGACAAGGAGCTACAGCCATAATATAAGATGCAGAACTATGTTTAGTATGATACTCCTTTTGTTTAAAAAACTAACAAATGTTTGTGGATGCTTGTACTTTCACAGGGAAAATCTCAAAGGCCATTCTGTAAACTGCTGACCTCATATCTCTAGAGAGAAGGATCAGAGGGGCAAGGAGAAGCTTTTACTATTTACAGTATAATCTTCTGAAGTGTTTTAATATTTTACAATTTTTATAATTGAAAGTAAAAGGGAAATACATGTAATTGTGTGTCTCAATTATGTTCTTTACTCATTTACTTCTGTTTGTTTGCTTGTTGCTTCATTGACATTATTTGGAACTTGAAGAACCAATTCTCAGATAGATAGATAGACAGATAATAGATTGATAGATAGATAGATATAAATAGGTATATAGATCTGTTTTAAGTAGGAAATTTTCTTTAAATATATCTTTTATTCTGTGTTTTTCCTCCTTCAAGTATAACACCTATGATTGTTAGGTTAAATCTCCTGTGTCAGCCTTCCTTAGCAAACATGTTATCGCTTATTATTTTAATCTGTGTTCTGTACCTTCTAGAAGAGTTCTAAAATGTGTCCCCTACAATATGGATTTAATTTTCTGTACTCTCAATTATGTTCTTCACTGCGTTTTAATGCTAACAGTAATCCTTCTACTGCACTTTAACTTGCCTGGAAATCCTGCCATATCTTATCCAACTCCTTTGCACGTCATTCTGTTGTTCTTTATGATATTTTGCTCCTAATTCCTTGCATCTTATCTAAAGATCAGAAATATTGTTGTTGTTGGGTATCTTCAAATTGATTCCAACTCATAGTGACCGTATGTACAACAGAATGAAACACTGCCTGGTCCTGCGCCATCCTCAAGATCATTGTTATGCTTGAGCCCATTGTTGCAGCCACTGTGTCAATCCATCT
>NW_004444154.1:1717135-1722231 GCF_000243295.1 Trichechus manatus latirostris
GCCACTGTGTCAATCCATCTCGTTGAGGGTCTTCCTCTTTCTCACTGACCCTCTACTTTACCAAGCATGATGTCCTTCTCTGGACTGATCCCTCCTGATAACATGTCCAAAGTATGTGAGACTTAGTCTTGCCATCTGTGCTTGTAAGGAGCATTCTGGTTGTATATTTTACGAGACAGATGTTTGTTCTTTTGGCAGTCCATGGTATATTCAATATTCTTTGCCAATACCAGTTTTCCTAAAAAAAATTTTTTTAAAACCCTCAGATCCTGCATCAGATAATTGTCAAGAATTAGCTCTTCTTCTGAGTTTTCATAATAATTTTTGATAATCATTGCTCAAAGTTCCTGCATTGTGGTTGCTGTTATTTGGGGGTTCATATTCTTCATGTTTTGTCATTTTCTCACCCTCAAATAAAAGCTGTATCACAAATCATTGTGTGCCAGTAGACCTCAAAGATGAACATCACTTAATCCTAGTTCCTTCTGGTCAATTCCTCTTTCCAGATGTATCTTTACCCACCAATTAAATAGAGGGTCAGTTAAAAAGAGGAAGACCCTCAACAAGATGGATTGACACAGTGGCTACAACAATGGGCTCAAACATAGCAATGATTTTGAGGATGGTAAAGTACCAGGCAGTGTTTTGTTCTGTTGTACATGGAGTTGCTATCATTGGGAACCGGCTTGACAGCACCTAACAACAGTTGAATGTTCACAGCCCCCAACTAAGTTGCACTTTCTAGCAGGCTTTACTAAGTATGGCTCTAATAGATTGAATTCTAAGTTCTTTCTGGATTTCTGATAACATGAACAGTTGGTGAACATGGAAATAACAATTAACCCTCCCAGACGTACTGCTACCAGAGTCTTCCTCTTTCTCTGTCCCACCAACAGTACAGGGGCTACATTTTTCCATCTCAGGATTCTGTGCCATTAAGTGCCTTCTCCTCGTCTTACCTTCTAGTTTCCACCCAGTTGGTTTTTGAGAATGGCATCTATGAAGTTGTTCTTAGGTGCCATAGAGTCAGTTCCAACTAATATTGACCTTATATATAACAGAACTAAACATTTCCTGGTCCTGCGCCACCCTCAGGATTGTTGCTATGTTTGAGCCCATTGTTGTAGCTGTGGTGTCAATCCATTTTGCTAAGGGTCTTCCTCTTTTTCGCTCACCCTCTACCAAGCATGATGTCCTTTTCCAGGAATTGATCCCTGATAACATGTCCAAACTAAGCAAGATGAAGACTCACCATCCTCACTTCTAAGTAACATTCTGGCTGTACCTCTTCTAAGACAGATCTGTTCATTCTTCTGGCGGTCCATGGTATATTTCTCTGAAGTAGAAGAAGAAATAATAATGATAGGAGGAAGGGACCAGAACTCTACCTCCTAGAAAACAGGTGAACGATCAGGAAAAAGATGACTACTAAGAACAGACACAGGAGCCAGCAAACTGGACACCTAGAGGAAGACTCTGACTCAGACTCAGACACTTTTGAAATAGTTAGCACTATTTTTAAATAAAATTACCAAAAAAAAAAAAAAAAAAAAACCAAAACCATTGCCATCAAGTTGATTTCGACTCATAGAGACTCTATAGGATAGAGTAGCACTGCCCCATAGGCTTTCCAAGGCTGTAAATCTTTAGAGAAGCAGCCTGCCACATCTCTCTCTTACAGCATGGCAGGTAGGTTTGAACTGCCAACCCTTTGGTTAGCAGCCAAGTGCTTAGTGACTGCACCACCAGGGCTCCTTTACACAAAATTAGGGAACACTAAAAAAGTAGCAGAATTCAAATAAAACCCATATTTCCATTTTCTCTTGAATTATTGAAAGATTTGGCAAGACTGGGTCTGTGCTCTTGCAGACAAAAATTGGTTGTCTTTATATAAGGAATACCCTCTCCAGCAGGCCTTCTTCACCTAGGCTTCTTCTCTCTCTGTTTCTCTGTGTGTCTTTGTCTGTCTCTCATAAAGACACTCTCACTGGATTTAGGGCCCACCCCAATCCAGTATAATCTCATCTTGATCCTTACCTTAATTACACCTGCAGAGATTCACAGTCTGAGGTCTGGGTGGATATAAATTTTGAGGACACTATTTAACCCCTAAGAAGCCATGGTGGTGCAATGGTTAAGTGCTTGGCTGCTAACTGAAAGGTATGTGGTTTGAATCCACCATTCCTTAGGTGGGAGAAAGTACCTGGTAATCTGCTTCCTTAAAGATTATAGCCCAGGGAACCCTACATGGCAGTTCTACTCTGTTATATAGAGTTGCTAGGAGTTGAAATCAACTTGACGATACATAACAAAAACATTCAATCTCTACATTCATCCAGGGGATACACAATGAAAGAAGGACAAGAGTCTTTCCCATCTCTTCTCCACAGAACAAGTTGCCAGTAGCACACCCATGCCCATAGATGGTGCTCTTCACTCCATTCTATTGGCCTTAAAGTTGGTAAAAATTCCTCCCTGATCTGGCCTTCAGTTGCTTTTCATTCCAAGTTTATGGCTTTTTTTTTTTTTTTCTTTTAGTTGACATCCTCTTCTAAGCTATCCATAAGTTTTCCACTGGCCAGTTTTTTTAAGAAGTAGACCACCGAGTCCTTCTTCCCAAGATGGATATCAGAAGAGACTCTGAAACTTGTTCTTGAATGTAGAGTAGTTAAAGAGAAAGGAAAAAATGATCCAGTAAGAGAGCTGAACAGAAGATTTCAAGGGGTGGCCTGAGAAGACAAAGTAAAATATTATAATGAAATGTGCACAGAGATAGAGTTAGAAAACCAAAATGGAAAACACACTCAGCATTTCTCAAGCTGAAGGAACTAAAGAAAAAATTCAAGCCTCGAGCTGCAATGTGGAAAGATTCTGTCGGCAAAATTTTGAACAACACAGGAAACAGCAAAAGATGGAAGGAATACACGAAGTCACTGTACCAAAAAGAATTGGTAGACATTCAAACGTTTCAGGAGGAAGCATATGATCAAGAACCAATGGTAATGAAGGAAGAATTCTAAACTGCACTGAAGGAATTGGTGAAAAGCAAGACTCCATGAATTCACAGAATACCAGCTGAGATGTTTCAACAAACAGATGCAACGCTGGAAGCGCCTACTTGTCTATATGAAGAAATTTGGAAGACAGCTACCTGGCTGACTGAATAGAAGACATCCATATTTGTGCCCGTTCCAAATAAAGGTGATCCAAGAGAATATGGAAATTATTGAACAATATCATTGATATCACACAGAAGTAAAATTTTACTGAAGATTATTCAAAAACAGTTGCAGAAGTACATCCACAGGTAACTGCCAAAAATTCAAGCCTGCTTCAGAAGAGAACATAAAACGAGGGATAGCACTGCTGATGTCAGATGGATCTTGGCTGAAAGCAGAGAATACCAAAAAGATGTTTACCTGTGTTTTATTTACTACGCAAAGGCATTCAACTCTGTGGATCATAACAAACTATGGATAACATTGCGAAGAATGGGAATTCCAAAACACTTAACGTGCTCATATGGAATGTGTACATAGATCAAGAGACAGTTGTTCAAACAGAACAAAGGGATACTGCATGGTTTAAAATCATAAAAGTTGTGCATCAGGGTATATCCTCTCACCATACTTATTAAATCTGTATGCTGAAGTAATAATCCAAGAAGCTGGACTACATAAAGAAGAATGTGGCATCAGGTTAGAAGGAAGACTCAGTGGTATTGCTAAGGTTGGTGTCACCCAGTGTAGTAACTCATGGTGTCACTCCACCCTGCCTTAGGTGGGCCTGGCTGTCTGGTGAACCCCCCCTCCATGGGCTGAGTGGCCCAGCCCCCTTCCCACACCCCACAGGGCCTTGCTCCTCCTGGCCTGCCCCCTGTGGCTCCCCACACCCTTTTGGCTCTCCCATAGACCTATGTGGAGACACTCCACTCTGCCCAGTAATGGGCCCTGCCTCTCACACCCTGACTGGAACTTGACAGGGGAAAATGGTATGATGAAAAGTTCTAGCACTTGGTGACACCAACCCTAGCGATGTCACTGCCTTGGCAGCTCCTTCCCACCACCACCACCATTGCCCCCACAGATCCTGGGGTCATTTTGGTGTCACCCCTTTTGACAATGTCAAGGGGTGTGATATGCAACCTCCACATCCCCCAGTGACTCTACTGGGAAGACTCATCAACAACCTGCGATATGCAGATAACACAACCTTGCTTGCTGAAAATGAAGAGGACCTGAAGCACTTACTGATGAAGATCAAAGACCACAGCTTTCAGTATGGATTACACCTCAACATAAAGAAAACAAAAATCCTCACAACTAGACCAATAAGCATCATCATGATAAATGGAGAGAAGATTGACGTTGTCAAGGATTTCATTTTACTTGGATCCACAATCAACGTCCTAGAAGCAGCAGTCAAAAATCAAATGACATATTACATTGGGTAAACCTGCTGCAAAAGACCTCTTCATAGTGTTAAAAAGCAAAGATGTCACTTTGAAGACTAAGATGCTCCTGACCCAAGCCGTGCTATTTCCAATCACCTCACATTGCATGCAAAAGCTGAACACTGAGTAAGGAAGACCAAAGAAGAATTGATGCCTTTAAATTAAGGTGTTGGCAAAGAATACTGAATATACCATGGACTGCCAGAAGAACAAATAAGTCTGTCTTGGAAAAAGTACAGCCAGAGAGCTCCTTGGAAGGGAGGATGGCAAGACTTTGTCCCATGGACATTAGACATGTTATCAGGAGGGATCAGTCCCTGGATAAAGACATCATGCTTTATAAAGCAGAGGGTCAGCAAAAAAGAGGAAGGCCCTCAACGAGATGGACTGACACAGTGGCTGCAACAATGGGCTCAAATATTAAAACGTTTGTAAGGATGGTTCAGGACCAGGCAGTATTTAGTTCTGTTGTGCATGGGATTGCTATGATTTGGAACCAACTGAATGACATCTAACTGGAACTGAAGACAAACACTTGGATACAAGTCTGTTTGAGGAAAACTCATAAAAAAGAACAAAGAAAAATGAAGAGACCCTGAGAGTTATGTGGGACACAATTAAAAGCAAAAATTTACTAGTGATT
>NW_004444154.1:1727890-1759225 GCF_000243295.1 Trichechus manatus latirostris
TTGTGGGGTTGTTAACCAATGTCATAAAACAACATGTGTTCTACTGTTTCAGGAGAAACTTTGTTCTGTAAGCCTTCACCTGAAGTACAATAAATAAATAAATAAATAAATAAAACCTTGTGGAGCACACTTCTACTCTGACACACATAGGGTCGCCATGAGTCAGAGTCACTCAACAGCAACTGGTAACTGGTAAGTCACCCAACTAACTGGAAGTGTTACCCAGGCCTCCTGCCTTTCAGGCCACCACTTTATGCACAAACAATATAGCTAAACAATATTAAGAAAATTGAGAATATGTTTTCTATACTAATTCCATTCTTTCATATATTACTTTGCAGTTTCCAAGTGCTTTGTCAACATGTTTACAAAGGGCATTGTCATTTGATTCCTATGATAATTTTCTGATAAAGAGTAGGTATTACTATTCCATTTTATTAGGAAGGAAATAGAAGATGAAACTTCCCAATTTGGAACATTCATTCATTGAACACTAGACTTCCGAAGGCAAAGATGGTTCAGAAACTCAAAGGTCATGAAATCTGGAGGAGATAGAATTGACTGGACTATGCTGTAAGGGCCATAATGAAGGTGAGTCCAAGGTGATAAAGGAGCCCTGGTGGTACATGGTTAAGCACTCAGCTGTTAACCAAAAAGTCAGCAGTTTGAACTCACCCAGGGGCTACATAGGAGAAAGAGCTGGTGATCTGTTTCCATGAAGATTACAGCCAAAAAAAAAACCCTATGGGGCAGTTCTACTCAATCACATGGGGTCACTATGAGTCAGAATCAACTCCATGGCATCCAATAACTACAACGGCAACAAGATGCTAAGGAAGTGGAGAAACAGCAGGTAAGGCAAGATCGGAAGTTGGAGCAGGATTTATCTTTGAGCTGATGCTAAAGAATAGGTGTTCACCAGGTGAGTAATAAAAGAAATGGCATTTCAGGAGAGGACAGAAGTATACACAACATTTCAGGGTTGTTTCCGGGGAGGAAGTAGGTTAGGAAGGTGCTCCATGGAGGGACTGAGATCAGGTTGATAGGCTGAAGAGTTTGGACTTAATCCTCCAGGTAAGCAGGCTCTGGTGAAGGTTTTTAAACAAGAGTATGCCATGATCAGATTTGTGTTTCAGAAAAATGAGCAGGCAAACTAAGACTCTTGAAATTAAATACTTTCCAGATAACTTCCAGGGCCAGGCAGGTAACAATGACAACAAAAGGGTCTAAAGCAGTATGAAGGAGGAGGGATGATGACAAACTGGAGAGAGATCTGATGCCTGAGCTAAAAGGATGAGCCAGTATTTAGTTCCATTCAGTGGTTATTCCACATGGACCAGTGTGGCCAGATAGTTAGAATTTTCCAAAAAAAAAAAAAAAAAAAAAACCTGGAAATATGAATGTTTATGTAATATCAACTTGTTTTTCAACTTTGACATCTGACTCCAAAAAAAAGTCTTAAACAATAAAATACATAAATAAATAAAATGTGTCTGTGGAATGCTTCTACCCAAAAAGCCACCACTTTGTGATTTGAGCTGTGTAGGGCATGACAGTCTGGAGTCAGGGAAATCATTTAGGAATCTACTACAAAAGTATAAGTCAAAGGCAGGGCCAGTCAGGCATGAAAAAAAGGAATATGAGACAGCTGACTGTCAGAATCAATTACGTCAAGAGAAGAGCCACCAAGTGTTGGGACTCTGGTCTGCAATTATTTCATTCCTGGTGTCATTGTGATCAGGTCCCCAAGTGGCCCAAATGGTTTGCACTTGACTACTGAATGAAAGGTTGGTGGTTCAAGCCCACCCAGCAGTGCCGCAGAAGAAAGCCCTGGCGATCTGCTTCCCTAAAGATCACAGCCAAGAAAACCCTATGAATCTTACTTCTACTCTGTAACACATGGGGTTGCCATGAGCCAGAATCAACTAGACGGCAGTGGGTCATGGTGATTGAGGATGTAGGTTTTACATTTCTTTAAAACATAGAAAGGAGTAGCAAACAGTAGGTTCTGAAAAACAAGCTTTAGATACCATCAAGAATCAACTTCCCCAGGGCCCTCCAAGTTCAAAATGCTGCAGAGCATCTCCAGTTTGGATTCAGAGCCAAGCTTGCTAAGAAAAACTAGTGTTCTCTTTACCAATTATGTAGTCTCTTTGTTTCTCTGCTTCAGCCTCAGAAATATTCAGTTAATGTTCTCTGTCATAAAAAAAGAAATGGTTGGTCTCCTTTCCCGAACTATGCTGTCTCTCTGATTTAAGTACTCTTTACCTGTGAATGACCTTGGTTACTTGTGAGCCATATTCTGTCCTATAAAAGGCACTAAACTAAAGACTGCTTTGGCTCAATGTTTAGTAATTTTGAACAGTGCTGAAAGATTGCTCTTTTCTTCAGAGAGACAGTAAACCTCATCTCAAATGTCACCTCTTTTCTGCAAGGTGCCCTAACCCACTCCTTTAAGACTCAGCTCAGATGACCTCTTCTCCATCAACCCCTTTCTCAGCACACCAGCATCCCCCTGTGACCCCAGATTGGGTCAGTGCCCCTTGTCTGTGTAAATCTTCATTCTCTCTCATTTCCTAACTCATTTCCGCTCTTGCAAATAAGCCATGTTCCACATAGGAGCCAGAGAGGTCTTCTTAAAATATAAGTTAGACTATGCCATGGCCCAAATTAATATTCCCTACTGGCTTTCCTTTGCAGTTAGAATAAAATCTAAACTTCTTAAAATGATTTACAAAGCCCTGGATTCTATGATCCTGCCTACTTCTCTGATCTCAACGTTTGCCACTCTTCTCCCTTTCTGATTACATTCCAGCCACATCGACCTTCTGAGGAACCCTCAGATACCACCACAGTGCCTTTGCACATGCTGTTTTCCAGGCTTTCCACATGGCTGAATCTTTCTCATCCTTCTGGTCTTAGATCAAATGTCACCTACTTAGAAAGGCCACCATGACTATTTAAATAATCTCTCTCAGGTTATTCTGTCTATAAATCTGGATGACATACTTCATAGATGTGGTGGCCATAAGAATGCACCTTGAAAACCTCTAACTTCCAGGAAGGTAATTGTCCAAGGTCTTCAGCTACTGCACTCTGAAATCCATTCACACTTATGCACTGAGACCACATGTCCCACGGCTGCTGCCAGTCAATGTTTGAGCATGACAAGGACACTAAACCAGACATGGAGCTCCTCTCACCGGTGACTTTGGCTTAGGGACTCCCATCAGCTTTGCTGAAATGTTCTTAGAATGCACAACAGTCTGAGACTTTTCCCCACCCAACTGCTATAGATTTAATGTGTCCCCATAAAATACATGTTGAAGCTCTAACCTCTATACCTGTGAATGTCACCCTATTTGGAAACAGGATCTTTGAAGATGTTATCAGTTAGGTTCACATGTGGTCATACTGGAGTAGGGTGGGTCCTGATCCTATATGACTGGTGTTTTATAAAAAAGGAGAAGATACATAAAGATAAGGAGGCAGAGGAAGGACGCCATGTGATACTGCAGCTGCAAGACAAGGTATGCCTGGAGCTACCAGAGCTGGGAGAAGGGCATGGAACAGTGTTGCTTTCAGAGCCTCATGAGGAGTCAACATGACTTATATCCTAGTTTGGGCTTCTAGCTTCCAGAACTGTGAGACAATAAATTTGTGTTCTTATAAGCCATACCCTTTGTGGTATTTTGTTATGGCAGTCCTAGGAAGCCAAAACACCTACCTTCCTTCTTTCCTTTTCTCCTCCACAGAATCAGACCAGCATCACAGTCTCGCCTCAAGCTCGCATCTCATTTTCCCCCACCAGCTGAGGTTTTGTTTTTGGGTCTCCCAAGACCCAAATTAACACAATAGTACTTATCACAATTTTTGTCTACTTTTATTTGCTTATTGAGTCTCCCTCAGTATTATCTTCACGAATAAAAGCTTTCTGTTAGACTTACTCACTGCCACGTCCACAGCGCCTAGGACCATCCTGGCACAGAGTAGGTGCTTGTGAATATTTACGCGATTAAGTAATCTTTTCCAAACAACTTGTCCATAGATCTATCAACACATTAACACTTTATATTAAACTTATTTATGTGGCCTTATGCTTCTCACTAGAATGCAGAATTCCTTGAAAATCGTCCTTCAGTTTGGTCCCAGCATATAGCCAAAGCCTGGGAAAAGTAGTAGTTCAATTACTGTTTATGAAATTGAGATAACATTTCCTCCTTCCTCACTCGCTCATCCTCTATACTCCCCACACAGACCCAGATAACACAAGTTGCACCCATATCTATGCTTCCATAATGTAGTCTACATAACCCAAGCAGTTCCTCCTGCTTCCTACATCTCTGTGAATGGTCCCACTGGAAGAGGCTGCATAGGTCCAGCTCACTATTAATACTCTCCATTGCTATTAATACTCTCCATTGCTAATGCCTGCATTGTCTCATGATCTTGTTTTTCCCTCTACTTCCAGTCTCTATAAAAAGTTTAAGATTAACCGATGTTCCTCCTTGGAAGGTGGAAAACAAGTGATAGCAATCTAGGAATGACAAACCGAACAAAGCACCCATCTTGGAATAAGAAAACCAAGATGTCACCAGATAACCCCTAAGAAAAGATTAACTTATCTGGGACATGACCACCTCAAGGGGGAGCTAACACCCATACTCCTGTCCCTATAAAAGCCTTTGGCCAATCTCCAGTGGCAGAGATGGGTTTTTGGAGGAATCTATTCCCCTCTGTCGCCTATGTATGGATATATAATAAAACTCTTGCTGTTCACCTCAACCCTGTCTCAGAATTGGCTATTGCAGCAGACAGCTCCAATCCGTGTTATTGCGGTAACACCACCATTCTCCAATTTTCCATGAATTCTCCTTCTTCTTCACTGGCCTCAACCTCCCCCAGCATCACAGGCCACCCAAGAAATGATTAAGCCCCATCTTTTTCACCTCTTAAATATCTCCTCATTTAACCTAACCTACTGTTCTACATTCTTACTGTAACTACCCTACTCTAGGCCACCACCATCTCTCCCATGGCCAATACAAAACATCCTCTCCTCTTCCTAATTCCTCTTTCTCCATTTTTGCATGCCTCCAATAAATTTACCACCCAGTGGCTAGAATGTTCTCTCTAAAAGGCAAATATGATCAGATCATACTCTGCTTAAAACCCTTCAAGCCTCGAGTTGAGCAGGACTTTCAGATTTACCTACACAAATCTAGTCACCACTCTCACTCCATACCACTTCTCACCCTTTTTACCAACCACACAGGGCTGGTGTCTGCTCCCCAAGGCATCTTTTTGGAGGACTGTTTTCCCCTGTAGGGTTGTTATGAGTCAGAATCGACTCGACAGCAGTGGGTTTGTTGTTGTTGTTGTTTTTGTGTGGGAGAGGTTTCCCCCTAACTCACCCTACCTCCATCGTGCTAATTCCTGCTGATGTCATGTCTTCCAAATAGTCTACAGATGGGCTCAGGCTAGATAAAGTAGTTTTCCTTTGTATTCTTAAAAGACCTTGAACTATTCTTATTATGGTACTTATACTGACTTGTTTATATGTCTGTCCCCAACTTAACTATGAGATCCTTGTTTCTAAAACAAAGAACAAGTCACCCTACTGTATCAAATCCTTTAAGGGTTCCCACATAGCCTCCAGGTGTGGGAGTGCCCAGCTACCTCTCTAGCCTCATTTCTTGATGATCTCCAAAGCTGATGCTCTTATCATTCCCAGCTTTAAACAGATACTCACCCACACCACTAGCTCACAAGTCCATGTCTTTGTATACGTTGCTTCTTTTACTTGGACTATATTACATCCTCTTCCTTCTGATCAATTGATATCTATCCTTCAGTACCCAATTTAAATATTCTCTCTTCCATGAGGTCTTTCTGATCCCTTTCTCCTCCAGGTTGAATTCACCACCTCTTTCACGTTGGCCCCACGTTGTTGTTAGTTGGCCACCTGACTCATGAGGACCCGATGCACAACTGAACTAAACACTTCCCAGTCCTGCGCCACCGCATGATTGGTTGCAGATCAGACTATTGTGATTCATAGGGTTTTCATTGGCTGATTTCTGGAAGTAGATCATCAGGCCTTTCTTTCCTAGGCAGTCTTAGTCTGGAAGGTCCACTGAAACCTGTTCAGCATCATAGCAACATGCAAGCCTTCACTGAGAGATGGGTAGTGGCTGTGCATGAGGTGCAGTAGCCATGAATCAAACCCAGGTCCCCCATATAGAAGGTGAGAATTCTACCACTGAACCACTACTGTTCCCATGGCCCTAAGTAACAGATTTCTATTACTTACTTCATGGCATTTTTTGGTTCATAATTCTGTGTCTGCCACTAGACTATGAATTTTTCAAGGATAAGGAAAGGCCTTATTCAATTTTCTTTTTCTTTTCACCTGTTATATACAGAAAAGGTGTTCAATAAATATTCATTGAATGAACAAATGAATGAACAATTCCATTCATCATTAGTTCTGAGCTCTACAGTTTTCACATCTCCAGTTATTCTCCCTCCTGTGAACTACAATAGAACAGATTGCCTTATTTTCTGAACTCTATATGTACATAGCTATACAATCTTTGTTAGTAGGTTCTAAGCATCTAAAGAGCAGAAGCAAAGCCTCACAGTCCCTTTGTCTCTACCTCCATGCCTTACACATAAAAGGAGCTCAATATACTTTTACTGATTGATTGTTGTTGCTCGATCCGCTGTCCTTTTTAGATTCTGCAACTTACTGAAAAAATTAAAAAAGAATGCCTCTCAGAAGTCAAACAACTAAAATCACAAAATGTTCTTTTCTAAAAATAACACGTCCCCATAACAGTCGCAGCAGAAGCCGTGTGTTTTCTCCTTTCCTATTAATGAGAGAAAAGATGCTACTTCCTCCATTTTCATTTTGTCTGTGTAATGTCTGTGTTGCCTGGAGATTTGTGGCTGTTGTTTCAAGAAAGACCAAATGACAATGGGAGATGGATGACACTCAGATACATCAGCTTCCTTGGAATTCAAGGAGGAAAGAGTTATTTTGCAGCTAGTGTCTAGTTTGGAGGCACAAATCCTTGGGAGCAGGTAAAGCCGGCCGTCACCATCCAAACTAGCTCGCACGAGACCAATAACACAGTGACTTGTAAAGTAGAATCACAGTCTTGAGAAAGGGCTCAGAATTTGCCATGGATTGACTCAGGATCATCCACTGAGAGACAATTAAAGAATCAATTAGCATAATCAGAGCAACCTGCATTCAGATTCCAACTCTTACCATTTCTAACTGTGTGACCCTGGACAAGTTACTTAGTCTCCCTCAGCCTCGGTTTCATCACTTGGAGAATGGGGACCATAATAACATATCTAATGGAGTTACCGATGTGGTTGAATGAGGTAATACAAAGTGTTCAGCACTACCTTTCACTTAATGCTCAATTAGTGGTAGTGATTATTATTAAATAGACAGAATCATGTCCATTATAATAACTACCAATTGTTGAGTACTTTAAAAAAAAAAGTTGCCAACAAGTCATTTCTGACTCATGATGATCCTATGTGTGTCAGAGTAGAACTGTGATCCATAGGTTTTCAGTGACTGATGTTTTTGGAAGTAGATCACCAGGCTTTTCTTCTGAGGGGGCTCTGGGTAGATTTGAGCCTCCAACATTTCAGTTAGCAGCCAATAATGTTAATCGATCATACTACCCAGGGACTCCACTGAACACTTACTATGTGCTGTATACTATTGTACATATTTTGTATTGTATATTGTTGTTTTTATCTTGACTTTTTCTTATACATATCATAACAACTATTTAAGGCAATTATTATTATCCTCATTTTATACTTGGAGAAGCTAGATTTCAGGATGGCACTGTGGTTGAGAGCTCAGGCTGCTAACCAAAAGGTCAGCAGTTTGAATCCACCAGCCACTCCTTGGAAACCATATGGGGCAGTTCTACTCCATCCTATAGGGTTGCTATGAGTCGAAATCAACTCAACAGCGACAGGTTTGGCTTTTTGGTTTTAAGCAACTTATCCAATATCACATAACTGTTGAGTTGCCTTTCTGGAGAATTAGTTGTCCCCTTTTCTATAGTCCCATGGCATTTTTTTTTAATCCTAATAAGGGTGGGAGATGTCAGGACCCTGAATTCCTATCCAACTCCTACAGCTTCCAGTGGGATTTGTGGCACAAGGGGAAGGCTGGTCAAATAGATTCTCATTAACACTGCTAATTTGGGCTTCAGCCCCATATTTCTCCTACTCTGGGGGGCTGGACAGGAATGGTCCCTTTAATGACTTTAGCTCAAGAGCCCTGACCCTCAGATTTTCTCACTCCAAGGGAGAACAGAGTAGAAAACCTCCCACCACCACCAACCTAGAAGAGAACTGGTCTCAGCTGCCCTCTCTCTAATTCCTTTTCCGTGGACGACATCCTGCCTTTGTAGGCTTCTAGGGAGAAAACAAGCTACCAGCTAGGGAAAACCCCTAGGCATTTATCCTTGCCAGCCACTCATAGCTAAAGAGTGGACCACTAGTCCCCTTTTCCTCTGCCAAAAAAAAAAAAATTAAACTTCCTTTTCCTTTTCCACGAAATACCCCATCCACCCAGCATTGTGGGGTTTTTGTTTATTTTGTTTTGTTTTGTTTTTTGTCGTCCAATCCTTACTCCTTACTCTTTGGGACCAGGTTGTGGGAGATGGGAAAAAGTCTTGAGCACCCTCTAGAGGTTGTAATTAAGTGACCAACATACAGCACCATTGCCTTGTCCTTGCACAACTGAGGGTGAAGGGGCCAGAGACTGTGTGTCTTATTCATATTTATGTGCCAAGAGCCCTAATGGGTTGGATTCAAACCCACATACTTTCCACTGGAAAAGTGGATCAGGGCCAAAGTGAAAATCCCTACAACCGTTTCAAGTGAGCAGAAGCAGAAAGATATCTATTCTCTCCAATGAGAAGACAGGTGACTGCCCAGGGCCTCCTGAGCCTGGGCGGGAAGACAAGAAGCAACAACTCAGGCCAGACATCAGCCCTCAGGTTATGAGTTGCGAGACCCTAGCCACCCTCTCACCTTCCATCTGTCAGCTTGTCATGCTGTGATAGCTTGTGTGTTGCTGTGATGCTGGAATCTATGCCACCAGTATTTCAAATACTAGCAGGGTCACCCTTGGTGGACAGACTTCAGTAGAGCTTCCAGACTAAGTCAGACTAGGAAGGAAGTCCTGACTATTTACTTCCAAAAATAGTCAATGAAAATTTTAGGGAGCACAACAGGATATTATTGTTCAATATAGTGCTGGAAGATGAGCCCCTCAGGTTGGAAGGCACTCAAAATATGACTAGGGAAGAGCTGCCTCCACAAAGTAGAGTTGACCTTAATGAAGTCGATGGAGTAAAGCCTCTGGGATCTTCATTTGCTAATGTGGCATGACTCAAAATGAGAAGTAATAGCTGCAAGTATCCATTAGTAATTGGAACATAGAACGTACTCAAACATACCAACAGTCATAAAGATAACACAGGACCAAGCCATGTTTCATCCTGCTGTATATAAGGTCACCATGAGTCGGAGCCCACTCAACGGCAATTAGCAACAAGAACAACAACCCACCCTCCAGAGAGAGGAAAGGGAAGAGATAGATGCTTCCTCCTGACACCAAACACTGACCAGTGAGAGGCACCCAAGGTGGTAGCCTGCCCAGGGCCAAGCCCCAAAGGTGGACAAAGGCAACTTACCTCAGACAAAGCAAAACCAACAGCCACAGCATAAAGAAGACTGGTGGGTGGAGACTCACTGGCTATGTTTGGGCCCCACTGCCCAGCCTAAGCATGGGGAAGAGTTGTCACTCAGTAAATTTACTCTGGAATAACGGTGAATGAGTACACACCTAAAATAACTGTTGTTGTTGTTATCATGTGCCTTTGAGTTGTTTCCGACTCATAGTGACCCTATAGGACAGAGTAGAACTGCCCCATAGGGTTTCCAAGGAGCAGCTGATGGATTCAAACTGCCGAACTTTTGGTTAGCAGCTGAGCTCTTAATCACTGTGCCACCAGGTTTAGGGGCTGCCAAATTAGCAGCTGCCCCTTCTTTCTAGCACAGAGTAACTTTAGCTCTTTTATGGCACAGAGGAATGAAAATTTCAGGTCACTCAGAGCAGGTTTCCCATACCTTTCATCCCCTTTCAAAAGAGATCCAAACAATGTCAGTTATTATCTTCACTGAAGATGGGATTGTTCATTCATGCAAAACAGTTCTGGGCCTCAAAATTTGAGGGCAAGCCCTGGTGGGGCCCACTGGTACCTACAACTAAAGCTCTGCAGGCCTCACAGAGCTTCTGCTCCAAGCGGTGAGTGAGAAGGGAGAAAGGATGGAAATTATGAGTGTACCTCAATTCCTTCATTTGTGACCCTGAGCAGCAGCTTTCTCCCTAAACTTCTTGAAAAAATACCTTTTAAAAAAGCAGGCACATTTCCAAACAATACAAGGCATTTCAGACGTTTCATGCTCTCTGGCATAGTTGCAGAAATAACTTATCCTCTGCTTAAGGACAATAGACAATCATCATGGTCTGTTAATGTTATTTGCTTCCCAGGAAAAGAAAAATCGTCACATGGAAAGAAGACAAAAAAACCAATTGCCACTGAGTTGATACTGATTCGTGGTGACCCCATGTGTCTCAAAGTAGAACTGTGCTTCCTAGGATTTTTCAATGACTTATTTTTTGGAAGTAGAGTGGCAGGCCTTTCTTCCAAGGCAGCTCTAGGTGGACTCGAGCCTCCAACCTTTCAGTTAGCAGCCAAGCATGTTAACTATTTGCATTACTCAGAGATTCCACAAAGAAGGAAAAGAAGGTCTTAACAACCTCTACTCCCAAAGGGTTTGTTCTCAGTGGCCTGCCTTCCAAGGGCCTTGGCCCACTAGACTGGAGTTTCTTAAGAGAAGAACAGTCCCTGTTTGTTTTTAAATCAATGATATCCAGCGCCAAGTCTGACATATTTCAGGTGTTTGAAAAAAGTCTGAGGACAGGAGGGATGGCGGCAAGAGGAGTTCTCCTAGTTGACAGGATCTGAAATCTCAAAGGTCTTCTGTGCCGATCCTCTTCCTATCAAAGTTGGTAAAATCATGAGGAGAATCTTCCTCTGGGTTTTCTTTATCAGAGTTAATTCAGGGTTAAATCCTCATTCATACAAATCCCCATTCATACAATGACTGGGCTACAATCGAACCAGCTGTGGCACCCAAAAATCACATATTTAAAAATCTACTCAGTTTAAAGGGATATGGTGAGGCCATCACAGAGCATTGCAGGAACCTGGCGGCAGGACAGTTGTTGCTCACAAGCCTCACTCTTTGCAGGCTCTTCTGATCCAGCATTGACCCTGGGTCTTTGATGAACTATTTTTTGACTCTCTATACAGCCTGATATGTTTTGTTCCCAACAGGGTTCCTGGAAAGCCTACAATTGGCCCAAGTTTCAAAATTCCCTCTGCTCGGTTCTCTCAGCACTCATTTCACTCCCGCTGAGCATGATGTCTGCCAAGTATGTGGCTGCCCCACCTGTCCTAATCCTGGCAACTGGGAGTTCTCCTTTGGTGAAAAAGAGACCAGACCACCAGAAAGTCGCTGTCCCTAACCCATGGGTTCTCCAAAGACCCACGTTGGATGAAGATTTTGAGCTGCCATGCAAACAGCAAGGCTCAAGGAACTGTTCAGGAACAGTCTCATTTCATTGAATCATTTCGGTTTTCAAGAGACTATGAATGAGCTTTTAGGAAAACTGGCTGGGCCACACTGTAGAGAAATGTTTTACATTGTCTTGGCTAAACTGTTAGTGGTGGTTAGAAGAAGAGGGAATCATGGAATGAAAAGAGAGAAAGGGGGAAAAATTAATGGAAATATAGGAGCAACTGCATTTATAACTCAGTCATGGGAAAGAGTAAGGAACTGCATTCCTATCTACTGAAAGTAAGAAGCACTCTCAAGTAGGGAGCCAGCTGGCACCAGGTCCAAATATCCTAAACTGTCCCTATGTAAAGTTAATAAAGACTACACATAGATTTTCTGATCTCAAACATCTAGGTTATTTGTATCTCTGGAGATAAAATCTGGGAGATGGGAGTCAGATAAATGACTTGGGAAAGAATGATAGGAACATAATGAGCAAATGCAGATACGACTGATTAAGACAATTTGCAAAGGAAAACAAGAGGGTCCCTAGAGTTTGGCAACAGTATACATTACCCCGTTTCACGGACAATGACATCAAAATCCCTAAAGCCATTCCCTGAACCTAATCAATTCACAGCAAAATTGTGTAGATAATAACAACTTTCCTATCCACTGAGAGGGTTCTTGGCAGGATTACATGAGACAAAGGTTGTTAAGACCTTTGAAAAGTATTAATTCCAAACAAGTAGAAAGGGTTATAAATAGTCCCATAACAAATTTCCTTCACCCACCGAAGTCACTAAGCTTGCTTATTTGAGGAAATTGGCATCAAAAATTTGAGCTGCGGGGTTGGGTTAACCAAGATGCTTACAGAATAAATCACTTAAGATCAGGTGGCCTTGTGATACAACTTCAGAAGAAATTGTAGTTGGCAAAATTGGGTGGATTTCCCTTGAACCTTGGGATTGTGAGCAGAAAGAACACACAGTACAAGCTGAGACACAGTGGGGTGAGGTGAAGAGCCCCAGATGGGGACTCAGGTGAAGTGAATTCTCATGCCAGGTTTGGCAAAGCATGTGTGTGTGTCATTAGCTATCTCTGGGTCTGTATGCTTACTTGTAAAATACAATCGTTATCTTTGAGTCTTTTCTACTTGTGCGTGAATATGTGTTGTGTACATGGGTGTGGGCAGTGGGCAGGTAAGTACGTGTGAGTGTGTATGTGTGGGATGTGTGGGTGTTTGTGTATGAGTGTGTGAGTGTGTGTATGTGTGGGGCTTGGGAGTGGGTGTGTGTGGTTAGGTAGGTGTGTGTTTTAATGCTTGTGAGAGAAGCAGAGTGTAATCAGTGCTAGATCCTGATTTTGGTTTACTCTTTTCCCAAAAGCAACACATTTTCATGTCATTCTTTGAGCACATTGTCTTCTTTTTCAGGTTTCTGAGGGCAGTGTGACTCTGAACCCATGACTTCGTTGACATGCTTGTGTATTCACTCAACACACACTGGTTGATTGCCCCTCTGGCCCTTTCCAGGTCCTCTATGCCACTTACCAGCAACCATACATTCTCTGACCAACCAGCTGAGCATAAACAGTCAAGTTCCAGGGTCGATTGTTAGCAGGAAAATGGAGAACAGCAGGGCCTCTGTTCAGTTTCATCAACTACTCCCAAATGGCTTATGAGACCAGTACTGGAAGATTAAGAGCTAGTCAAGTTCTGGTTTCCCCCTGGAAGCGGGGCGAGGGGGATTGGCTGGAGGGAAGATTGCGAAGGCATAACAATTAGAAAAGAATTTAGGGTCTTCAGTGGCTCAAGAAAAAACCTCAGTGTACTTTGGGAAGGAGACGGTTTCAAGAGGACATGATTTGAAACTCTTTCAGGTTCAAGACTTGCTTGTTTCTCTACCCAGAAAATGTTGTCATCTACAGCAAAGCCAGCTGGAAAGAAGATAAACCAGAGGGGCAGGGGAGGGGAGGTGCGCAAGGCCCTGCCTATGCTGGTGCAATGCCTTGGAAAAGATTAATTTTTCCTCCCACAGCATATGCTCTGATATTTGTTAAGCTCCTTTATCTCTGCAGCTCCAAGGCATGCTCAGATGGATGTGAAGCATGAAGACATCATCCCGATTGCCGGGGCTGGGAGAAGCACCCCTCCCTAGACTCCACCACTTCAGGCTGAGTAACCTTGGGCAAGTAATATACCCTATCTGGGCCTCAGATTCTTAATTTGTAAAACAAGAATGATAACTGGTGGATCTGAGGGCAGACCCTGGGGCCATTGATGGTTTGGTGGTAGAATTCTCACCTTCCATGCAGGAGACTTGGGTTCAATTCCCTGCAAATGCATCTCACGAGCAGCCACCGTCTGTCAGTGGAGGCTTGCATGTTGCTATGATGCTGAACAGGTTTCAGCAAACCTTCCAGACTAAGATGGACTAGGAAGAAAGGTCTGGAGATCTATTTCTGAAAATCAATCAGTGAAAACCCTGTGGATCATTGCAGTCTGATTCACAGTTAATCATGGGGATGATAGAAGACTAGGCAGCATTTCCTTACCTTGTGCACGAGGTCGGCAAGAACCTTGGGGCCGACTCAACAGCAGCTAACGACAACAACAATAGACCCTACCACAGGGATGGGATGAGAATCCAATAGGATACTTCAGGTAAATCAATTATCACAGTGCCAGAGTCTTAAAAAGATCCCAACAAACGTTACCAAACAATTATTATATATTACTATTTTTATTATCATTGTTATTGTTAAAGCATTGTATACTCCTGCATCATGAAACTTATCTCACAAAGTTGTATATTTTCTTGCTGGAATCTCCCACTAAATGGTGAATTTTCAAGCAGGCAAGGGCAGACCTGTCTCACTCAACACTTTATCACCAACCCTCTGCTGAGTGCCTGGCTTACAGCCAGCGCTCAATACACGTGTTGGATGAATGAAAAGTTTAAAGTAATGGTTCTCAACTCCAGCTGCACATCAGCATCACCTGGATAACTTTAAAAATATTGATGGCCAACCCAAATTCTAGAAATTTTTATTTAATCGATCAAGATTAAGGTCCTGACATTAATAGTTTTAAAAGCTCCGCAGGGATTCTAATGGACAGCAGGAGAGGAGGACCACTTGTAGAGGGTCTCAAAGATCAGCCAGACCAGTGATGTCCAAACTTATTTTTTTTACAGTTTTTGTTGTTAGTTTGCCGTAGAGTCGGTTCTGATTCATAAGTACCCTATGTACAACAGAATGAAACACTGTCTGGTCTTGCACCATCTTCACAATCATGGCTATGTTGGAGCTAATTGTTGCAACCACTGTGTCAACCATCTTTTTCGACGACCCTTTACTTTACCAAGCATGATGTCCTTCTCTAGGGACTGGCCCCTCCTGATAACATGTCCAAACTATGTGAGACGAAGTGTTGCCATCCTCACTTCTAAGGAGCATTCTGGCTGTACTTCTTCCAAGGCAGATTTGTTCCGTTCTTCTGGCAGTTCATGGTATATTCAATATTTTTCACCAATACCATAATTCTAATGCATGAATTCTTCTTCAGTCTTCTTTATTTATTGTCCAGCTTTTGCATGCGTATGGGGCAATTGAAAATACCATGGCTTGGGTCAGGTGCACCTTAGTCCTCAAAGTGACATCTTTGCTTTTTTAGCACTTTAAAGAGGTCTTTTGCAGCAGCCATTTTTTTCTACCAAAAAATAAAAAAATCTTAGATTGAAACCTATTGTGAAAAAGAATGAAGCAGAATCCCAAGGTAGGGGTGGGTAGGCAAGCCCTGAGGCTGTCCCTCCAGCTGCTCAGCTCTGAGGTGGTTCACAAAGTCCACAGGGCCCCTAAGGACACAACTTTCTGGGATTAGAACCATCTTCTCCCAAATTCTAAACAGTATCTTCCACTGCACAGCATGGTCATCCTCACTGGCTCCCTGCAGAAAATAAAGCAATCCTCACTCTGAAGCTTTGCCTAAGACAGACTCCCACTGTTTTTCTTTTATAGGCAAATGTAGGCACTCACTGCTCTCAGTAAAAGTCATTCCCAGGCCTTGCAAGACAGAGAAGGAAAAGAACGTCTAAAATATATAAATAATTCAAGGCTGAGTTTATTCATGATGCTGTGTTTTCTGCAGGCAGTGGTTTGTATAATCTCCCTTACACCACTGGTCGGGCTGCCTCCATAGCATCTATTACTGCAGACAACCTGTTAGAAGCTGTTTTGATTTATGTATCTACATTCTATTATGGAGGTAAGTTTATAGCACACTGCGGTTTCTGCTGCTGACGTGTAAAGAGGAGACAAACAAAAAGGTACAGTGGAGAAAAGAATCAAACAGTCATTTCTGCCAGTCCAGAGGAGAGCAAAGAGAAGAAGGCCTGTGCAGTTTCATGAAATATTTGATCAACTATCTGGGACACAGATGCACACACACTCACACTCACTCACATACTTGCATAAGACAACAAATTTTTATTGAACATCTATTAAGCGGCAGGTTACTTTTCTAAGTGTTGGGAGTACATTGATGTATTAGAGTTCTCTAGATAAACAAAACCAGTGACATATATATATGGACAAAGAGAGAGAGATTTACTTCAAGGAATCAGTTCATGAGACTGTGAGTGGCTGGCAAGTCCTAAAGAGACAGGTCAGGCGACAGGCTGGAGATTCCTGCAAACTTGCATCCCAAGATTGGACAACAGCTAGAGTGCAGACTTTGAGTGATTGAGTTCTGTCAGAATATCTATTTATAGTTTGGAGGCAGAACACACCTTAAGGAAACTCCCTTTTTAACAGATGAATTGATTACACTGCACTAGATTACACTATGGAAAGTGATTCCATTCCATTACACTAGATTACATTATGGAACAGCAACTAGACTAGTGTTTGGCCAAACCACTGGGAACCATAGCCTACCCAAGTTGAAACATAAAATTAAGCATCACAATGGGTGAATAAACTAGACAGAGTCTCTGCTCTCCTAACATATTCTTGTTTCTACCAACATACTCTTGGTGAAAGCCATCTTTGTCTCCCCAGTAATGCTTCACACATGCCTGACTAATGGTAGGCACTCAATATCTGTTGAATGAAGGAGTGAATCCAAGATGAGGAATAAGATAAAGTGATGTTGCCAAGGTCATTTTACAGTAATCTTTTGTCACAATAATGGTACATAAGAAAAACCACACAAGATCTTAGCAAAATACAACAATTAGCATTTATGGCTCATATATCTAGGCTGGTTGGCTGGATTACTCTCCTGATCTCTAGGTGGCTCACTCACATAGTTCAGAGTTGGTTGGCTGTCTACTGATCTGGTATGGCCTCTGCTGGAACAAGTATGGTAACTCAGCTCTCCTTCATGTATCTCTCATCTTCCAGCTGGCTAAAGTCAGGAATGACCTTGTGGCCATGCTCAAAAACAAAAGAGCAAGCAGAAACACACAAGGTCTTGAGGCCTAGACTTGGAACTGGGAAACCAATACTTTTGATGGGTTCTATTAAATCTATCAATGCTCCCACCTCTTTAGTGACAGGAACTGTAACATCACATAGGATAAAGGTATGAAGAACTGAAGACATCATTGCAATTGACCACAGGCTCCCAGCAAATTAGTTAAAAAAAAAAAAAAACTGTGATTGAAACCAGCATCTCAAGTGAAGTCTACTGTCCTCTCCAGGACCTAGGCACATCCCCAGCCAGGCTGTAAACAACACTATGCTAAGTTTAGGAAGGAAGGAGCTGTGTCCTGAGTGTCCTCCTGCCTTCATCTGGGCCTCACCTGGGGTTGGCACCTGTCTCTGAAATCCTCTCGTTTCTCCTCATAGTTCTTCCTACTCCCTTTTCAATCAATCCCCCTAGAAGACAGGATGTGCTTACAGTGAAATAATGAGACAGAATTTTAGCTACCACGGATTGAGGGCTTACCATGTGCCAGGTACTGTGCTAAAGAACTTTGCGCACATTGTCTCATTTAATCCCTACAATGATTATAATTATCCTTCATTTTAACACTAAAAAATAAGACTGAGATTGTCACTCATCCACGATTTCACACATAGCAAGTAATCAAGTCAGTTTTCAAACCTGGTTTGTCTAAATTCAGAGCTCATATTCCTAACCACTACTCCATGTTCCTCCTTCCGTAAATACCAGAGTTCTCCTTCACTAAACTGTAAAACCAACCTTGGTAAAGAATTACCACACTTTTAAAACAAAAAGATCATGATCTTATGCACTAACTCTCCTATCAGACACTGGAAAGGAAGGATTTTTATTCCCATAAAACCTTGTAGTGTGTGGCTTGTATTATATTTCCCCCTGGGGATGGGGATGGGAATGGGGTTGGGTGGGGTGGGGAGAGCTTGTTAAACCTTCAGTCCTGTATTATTTCCACAAGCTCCACCAGGCTATCCCAGACATTGGGATTCAGAGTGAGTGCCAATGCAACCATAGATTCCATTCTCCTTTGGGTAATTGGATTCAACATAATGCATGGTATAAATGGCTGGCCCAACAGGCATCAATAAGTCGTCATATAATTTTCTGATGTTGGTCAAGAAGGAGGCTGGTTCTAGACCAAAGAGAAAGTATGAGAATCCTACTCATACTATCACGAAAGCATCAAGTTCCAACAACAGAACATTAATGTGGGCCAGTGGGAGAATGTATCCAGGGGAATAAGTGGCAGCTCATTCCAAACACAAGCTTTAGAAGGGCATTCAATTCTCCATAAGTAGATTGTCAATCCAATCCCCAGCCTCTAAAAGGTAGTGTCCAGGCTACCTCCTCAACTTCAGAGATTGACATTTACACCCAAAGAACAATGACCAAATGGAAACCTATCACTTGATTCATAGGTTTTCAGGCATGTAACACCTCTGATGTAGAAGCCTGGTAGAAGTTGGGTTCGAGAGCATGGCGTAAGTTTGAACCTCAGGAATGCTAAAGAAGAGAGAAAGATATATAACTGGCCAAAAATAAGACTCAGTTACCCAGCCAAATGTGTAGGTGAGAGCAACAGGCCTGCTTCACTCAACTGGTCAAAGGAGAAACATATAGAGCTCAGTGGACACCAACTTACATTGGAAAGGAAGGATGGAGTCCTCACTAGAAGGTTTTTACTACATGGGAGAAAGAAGTGGAAGGGGGTCTGCCATTTCCAAACAGAGGAAGGCTGGAAGTTGGAGCCCTACCTTTAAGGTACTGTGACCTCACCCACTAGTAAACATGCCCCAGTGTTAGCTGAGACCAATCACACTAGCCCTTCTTCTCCCCTTAGGATAGGGTAAGTGAGAGTAGGGAGAGGGGCAGACTCTTCTCCTTAGAACTCCCCCACAGAAGGTGAAGTCATCTACTCTTTGAAATGACACTACAATGTGAAAAACGACATCAGCATACCATCTGTCACCAAATTCAAGGGGAGGGTGGCTAACTTTGAAGACTAGTCAGAAAACCATCAGGGAGTATAAGAAAGCAGACATATACCAGTTGAGACCACTTGTTATTGAGTCAATTCTCACTCATAGTGACCCCATGTGTGTCAGAGTAGAACTGCACTCCGTAGGGTTTTCAACGAGTATGATCTCTCATAAGTAGACCACCAGATCTTTCTTCCAAGGTGCTCTGAGTGGACTTGAACTAGAGCCTTTCAGTTAGCAATATGTTAACTGTTTGCCACCCAGGCGCTCCAAGAAAGCAGACAGAGAGAAACTAATGGATTGAGAGGCAGCTGATTCACTGGAGACTTTGGTCCTGGGAAGCCAATCAGTCTTCAGGCACAGCTGAGATGTGTGGAGCCAGAGTCAGGTCCCTGAGATAATGCATAGGCATAGCCAGGGAGGCAGATGCTAAATGGGCCCTAGAACGAGGAAGGAGCTGAAGTGTGAGGCAAACGGGAGGCAAGAGACTCGAATAAAGAGGTAGGAGACCACCAGAGAGAGCAAAAGGGAACTGTCAGGAACTCGTTCGGAAGATGGGCAGTCTTCCCTTGCAAGTGGACTTCCACCTCCCTCAGAGTGCCTGGGCCAGGACAGGAGGGACAGTATCCAAGGGAATTATAATGATCTCCTCATTTCAGTTTCTTTGTTCCATAAAGGCATATACAACTACATTAGTATGTTCAGCAAAGGGCCTCCTTTTGTTGTGGCAGGTGCTGCAGGAATTCAGAACAGCTGATGTTTCATAAAATTATGAGCCTGCAGAGAGCCCTGGGAGGTCAGGAAACCCTGCCCCTCACATCTGGTCCATCAGTTGATCAGTGCCACAGCTTGGAAGTATTATAAAAATCATGTTTATTGTACTTCATCTTCTTATTTCAAGAGTGATGCACTTTCATTGGAGAACATGTGGAGCATGCAGTAAAAGCACAGAAGAAAACAAAAATCATTCCTAATCTTACCACCCAGGGATAGTCACTGTTAGCATTTAGTTAGTGGGGAACCTATTTCTCTCTCTTCTCTCTCTCTCTATCTCACTCTTGCTCTTTCTCTCTCTCTTGCCCACCCTCTGTCTCTCATTCTCTCTCTCTCTCAGCCTTTCTCTCTTTTGTTCTCTTTCTTTCTCTGTCTCTCTCTTCTTTCTGTTGCCCGTGTGTGTGTGTGTGTGTGTGTGTGTGTGCGTGCACACAACGTTTGTGTTGTAAATATATGAAAAGTTGGTGGGATTTTCCTATTACTCCAGAACTGACAAATAAAACTGAGAACAAAGATGCATCAAGTACCACACATTCTAAAAAGAGCCAAACATCTCCCTAGGTCTTAGTAAGAGATAGCTAAATTGGCACTGCTACCCTCAACCATCACCCACTGCACATCCACCACCACCACCTCTCTTCCCATATATAGAAGAAGACTGGGGAGAGGAAAGAGGACCAACCTGTGATTGGTGATTGGAAATGCTGAGCCATAGCATATCCAAGAGCTAAACAGAGGGTCTATATAAAATAGAGAGAGGGCTGTCCAAGAAAATAACTCATAAATATTGGGAAACCTTGTGAGAAAGGAATATTGACACCTCATTTCCCAGTTGGACACTGATTAGAGAGCAGTCTTGTTTATTTGCTCTGTTCCTACCTAAGTAGGAAAATAAACAGCATTGGTGAGAGAGTAAGGCAGAAAAAGTCATCCACGGGGCAGCCTGTCCCATGGTTATCATGTCAATGATGCTTCAATTTTCTGGAGGTCAAGGGGACACTACAGAAGATAGTCAGGCTTCCCCCTCTTTCTGGGTCTCCACACAAGAGAGCACAATACAATCTCTTGTTCAGTTTAAAGCGTCTCTCCTCCATGCAACTCATATGTGCCTCAGGCTGGGAAACCTGCGTTAGGAAGGGCATGGTCACAGCATCAGTTTCTTTACTCTTACTCGTTTCCTTGATCCACATCGTGCCTCACTTTCTCATTGCTGTTATTATCGTTAGTTGCTATCAAATTGGTCCACTCATGGCAACCCCATGCACAACAGAATGAAACACTTCCCAGCCTTGTGGCATCCCGTGATTGGTTACAGATCAGACCGTTGTGATCCAGAGGGTTTTCATTGGCTGATTTTCAAAGTAGATTGCCAGGCCTTTATTCATAGTCTTTCTTACTCAGGAAGCCCTGTTGAAACCTGTTCAGCATCATAGCAACACATAATCCTCCATGGACAGACCAATGGTGGCTGTGCATGAGGTGCAGTGGCTGGGAATCAAACCCAGGTCTTCCACATACAAGACTTCGATCACTGTTAGGACTCTCTAAGGAGATTAGAATAAGCGACCCTGGTGGTGTAGTGGTTAAGTGCTAACCAAAGAGGTCGGCAGTTCGAATCCACCAAGTCTTCCTTGGAAACTCTATGGCCAGTTCTACTCTGTCCAATATGGTTGCTGTGAGTCGGAATCAACTCAATAGCAACAGGTTTGGTATTTTTTTTTTTAAAGAGATTCTAAAGGAACCCTGGTGGCACTGTGGTTAAGCACTCACTGCTAACCAAAATATGGTGGGTCAAACCTACCAGCTGCTCTGTGGGAGAAAGATGTGGCAGTCTACTTCAGTAAAGATTTACAGCCTTGGAAACTCTGTGTAGCAGTTCTATTCTATCATACAGGGTTCCTGTGAGTCAGAATCAACTCCACGGCAATGGGTTTGTTTTTATTTTTTTTAAGACGATAGAAGGTGTGGTGATTTTGTAATCTGCCAGTATAGCTAAGTGGGAACTCACTTCCCAGAATTCCATCTCTGTGAAGTTTCAGGTTGAAGTGACTATAAGAGAAATATGCATGAGATTTAAGGGGTAGCAGTGAAACAGCAGCCATTTTGGGGGTTTGGAAATTTGGTGTAGGGCGTCAGGCAGTGAGGCAGCTCGTGCGCGTTGTTTCTGATTGACCAGTTAGCGTTGTTGGTGTGGAACAGCACAAAGGCTTGTGGGTCCTCTAGCTCCTTCTAGATTTCTTCCTTCAGCTTCTCCAAGTCTTGTCCAACTGCCAGCCCAGCTGATGCATAGTGACTTTGGGACCAACACCAAACCCAGCAGCACCAGTATTGTATGACTTTTCAACCATCTCCCAGAATAGTGTTAAGGTCTGTTATGGGTTGAATTGTGCCCCCCACCCCTGCAAATATGCATTGGACCCTAAGATACCTTTTGAACTTGGAACTGAAGCCACTCCCAGTGGTCACCTTTCATCAGAATAAGAGATTGGCTTCTAAAATAAACAATATCACCTGTGAATACCGTGTTCCCTTAAATTAATCAACCACAGGAGACCAAATTATTGACATTTATCCTAAAACAAAGATAAGAAGCTAAGGAGAGACAGGGAAGCTAGATTAATGGAAACAGAACAAAAACAATGGAAATAATGAGAAGGTTGACATATTGTGAAAAATGTAACCAAAGTCATGGAACAAGTTGTATAATAACTATTCAATGGAACCTAACTTGCTATGTAAATTTTCACCTAAAAAACAATTTTAAAAATATTATATATATATACACACACACACATACACACACACATATATATATGCATTGAAATCCTAACCCCTATATTTGTAGATATAATCACTTTGAAAATAGGGTTTTCTTTGTTATGTTAATGAGATCATACCAGTGTAAGATGTGTCCTAAACGTAATCACTTTTGATTTACAAGGAGCAGCAAGCATAGGCACAAAGACAGGCACAAAGGAGGATGATAGATGCCACATGAAGATCGCCAAAGTACCAAGAAACATCAGGATTACAGAAGCTGAGACAAGGATCTTCCTCCAGAGCCTATAGAAAGAGAGCCTTCCCCTATAGCAGACTTAAAAAACTCATTGCTATCGAGTCAATTCCAACTCATGGTGACCCCATGTGTTACAAAGTAGAACTGTTCCATAGGGTTTTCTTGACTGTTATTTTTACAGAAGCAGATCACCAGGACTTTCTTCCTTGACACCACTAGGTTGATTTAAACCATCGACTTTTAGGTTACTTGTTGAGCACAAACCACTTGCACCACTCAGGGACCTCCCCCATAGCAGGGGCTCTGAATTGGGACTTCTAATCTCCTAACCGTGAAAAAATAAATTTCTGTTTTATAAAGCCACTCACCATATTTCTGTTACAGCAACACTAGGTAACTAAGACAAGCTCTAACCCATTATTCTATTTCATTCATAGTAGTTCTGCTTCTCTAATTGAACCCCGATTGAGAAACACACACATAAAAAGAGCCAGTTCCTGGTTCCTGTGGTGTCCCAGCTAGCTGGCCTTGAGTGACTGATCTTCAGCTCTGGGTTTCCTCTCTACTATGCTTTATCTCTTTGGGTCATCTCACCCCTCCAGGCAGACCCTACCTGTAAATTCTCTTTCAAGATATCCCATGGGTAGCTCCCTTCCATGGGATCCATGTCTACTTACCGGTAACACACTTAAATCTTAGACCCACCAAATTCTTGAAGTACAGTCTTTTTTGATGCAGTCCTCTGTAAATATTTTCAAGAATGAGTTGAGTGCTAGTTCCTATGTTCCCCAAATACCAAGAGAAATATATCCAGTTCTCCAATTGATTTTTTCAGCAAATTTTTCTTTTAAGGCAAATACACCCTCCCCACAAGGTAGAGTATGTTTCTCTACCCCAATTCACATCTGGCTTAGCCATATGATTTGTTTTGACTGATGAATTACAGGCAGAAGTGACATTGCCAATTCTGAGCCAAGATCTTAAGAGACATTATATCTTTCAGCTCATTTCTGCACTTCTGCCATTACTATAAGAACATGTCCTGGGCAACCACTGGTTCCAAAATGATGCGACATGTGGAACAGACTTGTACCCAATCTGCAGCTAGTAACCTGCAGCTAGTAACAAGCTTGATCAAACCACAGGCTAAAACAGAGCTTCACAAAAGAGCCCAGTTTAGATCATCCAAGCTGCAGTCACCCTGTCAATCCATGAGAGTAAATGTTTGTTGTTGTAACCTACTGAAATTTTAAGGTTGTTTGTTACACAATATTATTGTGGTAATAGCTGACTGCTACACTTTGCTTATAGTGAGAAGGCAGTATTTACCTCCAGTAATTCTCTGCAAAGCACTCTCCAACATACCCAACCTCTTTACAATACTTAGCATTCCTTTATATAACTTAGAGGTGGATGAGGAGCTAATGCTGACAGGACTAGCTTTGAGATATCTCCTTTCCAAGTGCTGAACTGAGGGCTTTACACATCATTTAGAAATTGGGAGTATCTGGGCACTATTGTTCAGACTGGAATCCAATCTGAGATGACAGGACAAGTCACGTTTACAATCCTACTGCATACATATGTATATGAAATTAGAATTATAGTGTACATGTAGATTTGCAACCTGCTTTCTTTCTCTTAACAGTAGATTTTAACATTTTTCTATGTCACTCAATTTTCTTCTGTATTTGTATAATCAATTTGAAATAATAGAGAGGAAATAAGAGCATCAAATTAAATAATAGGGGTGTCAGAATTTTTACTAGCCGTATACGTGGCCCCTAATCCACCCAATAGGATTGAACGGCTTACAGTCCACCTAGGGCATTGATCGGTTTGTGGCCCTGCTGGGAGGGCCACACTGTGAGTTTTCTATATTAGTGGCCGTTCTTACAAAGGGTTTTGGGGAGCTCCTGACCATCAAGAACCTGGAGCTCAGCCATCCTTTGGACCCAGGGTCCCTGAGCTGAGAATTTCCTAGACCCAAATAGAAGAGCTGTAATATGGGTCAAGGGCTATAATACGTCCCTGAGCAAGGCAGAGGCCTGAGTGTACCCTGTGCAGGGCTTGCACCCCCCTACCCCAACCCATGGCATTTCTTCTAACCTGCATTTGTGCACTTGGCCAAGTCACTCTGCATGCTCATGCAGAGCAACAGAACCTCAGTGCTACCCAATGAGGCCATCTGCCTCCCTCTCAAGGTCTCAGATTGTGCTATTTGCTCCTTTTGTGTCCCCATCATGGTTAAGCTTGCTGGGCACATACACATACTCATTGAATAAGAAATGAATTAAATTAAGTTAAATTAAATTCAATGGAAATAAAATCAATTGAATTGAATTGATGAGCCATAGAGCAAACAAAAGAAGTATTATATGAGCCCGTGTTAACACTAGCATGAAGGTCCCCCAAAATAAAATGTGGCAGGAGATGTTTTAAAATAACATTCTTTTTTGCCCTCAGCAAAACCAGAAAACAAAGAAAAATTTCCTCCAGATATTTAGAGGTTTCTCCCCCTTCCGCTACATCAGACCTTTAGGTCTCCAAATGGGGGAGTGGGGAGAGTGAACAAAATAAGTTATATGACAAATGATTTATTTTACTAAAGAATAAAGTAAATTCAGATCTCTAAAGGGCATTATAAATGAAGTTCTACATTTCCACTTCTCAAAATTTGCATCCTCCTTTACATTCTATCAGTACCACCAAAGAAATACGCATGCCTTTAAATTTTCCCTGATTGTCCTATCTTCTTATCTTTGTCCTTGGCTTTCTCTAGCAATGCAGAATCCCTCACG
Source organism: Trichechus manatus latirostris (assembly GCF_000243295.1). Classification (NCBI taxonomy): domain Eukaryota; kingdom Metazoa; phylum Chordata; class Mammalia; order Sirenia; family Trichechidae; genus Trichechus; species Trichechus manatus. The sequence goes on from NW_004444154.1 coordinate 1,753,604, forward strand.
ATCAGTAATGTCCAATTATCTGTGTTGCACACACAGGCAGACCGTGCATCAGACTTCTAAGCAGCTAAAAATTGCTAGGAATGAAGACTTCACCCAGTGGCAGTAACTACTCTTGGGTGCCACGTTCATCCAGTATGCTCAAGTAGTACATAGAAAACACAGTGTTGGCAAAGTGAAAGCCGTTATTATTATTTATAGAAAGCAAACAATTAACAATAGGAGCAAATTACTTACAGTGAACTGGTCCTGTCCCCCTACACATAACCCATTTTCTAGGATAGAAACCTGCTTAAGTCTCAAAGGGGGAACCTCAGCTTATCATTCTCCCAAATTACCCATGTCTGTACTTACGTCATCCAGCAGGCACTCCATGCTTCAGGTCAGAAGCTGTGTTCACATCACCAATGCTTCCAGCTCTCATCAGGCTCCCTGGGGCCCTCGTGGCTCAGCATGCATTGCCAGGGATGGGAGTAGGGGTGGGGGAAGTAGAACCACCGCACAGGTCACACTCAGGCCTCTGCCCTGCTTGGGCAAGTGTTACAGCCCTTGACCCATATTACAGCTCTTTTATTTGGGTCTAGGAGGGTCTCAGTGCAGGTAACCTTGGTCCAAAGTACACGCTCTGCTCCAGGCTCTTAATGGTCAGGAGGTTCCCAAAAACCTCTGTGAGACTGGTAGCTAATATAGGAAAACTCAAGGTGTGGCCCTCCCAGCAAGGCTGAAAACCAACCAATCCTCTAGGTGGATTGCAAGCTGCTCAATTCTATTGCAGGATTACAAGCCACTTACGCAGCTAGTAAACAGACCAATCACTTGCAAGGTTGTGGGCCAACCAATCATCTTGGGAGAATTAAAAACCCAGGGCAGGAAAAGCCACACAAGTGAAACCCATTGCACCACAGGAGTACCCACATGAAAAATGCATGGCTATTCTCAAAAGAATTTTTCTAACTTTTCATATTACTGGTCATAAAGTATCCTAGAACCCTCTGAAGAGAATGGTAATAAACATAATGTGGATAAAATTAATGGCCTTGAATATTTACCTTTCTACACTGATGTATAGGAATGGTGATGGAGAAAGATCAAAGTTTCCTTCAGTAGCTACTATATAATCATGATAAAATAAATAATAATGGCTATTCTTGATTGATCAATTATAGAAGCTGGACATGATTCCAGCACTTAACTCTTATGACCAATAGCCCTTTGAAAGAGATACTCTTAATATCTGCCTCTTACAGATTAAGAAACAGATCAGGCAGGTTTAATAACTTGCCCAAGATTCCCCAGATGTTAAGTAGCCAACCGTCACACATTTGCATCTGACTCAAGGACCCATCCCCATAACTATTAAATTATGTGCCTCACCCCATCTCCCTTCCAGAGAGAATAAAAACAATATTATTAGCAGTCTTGGAAGAAGTACAGCCAGAATATTCCTTAGAAGTGAGGATGGCGAGACTTCTTCTCAAGTACTTTGGACATGTTATCAGGAAGAATCAGGCTCTGGAAAAGGACATCAAGCTTGATAAAGTAGAGGATCAGCGAAAAAGAGGAAGGACCTCAGTGTAATGGATTGACATAGTGGCGGCAACAATGAGCTCAAACGTAACAATGACTGTGACAATGTCTCAGGACCTGGCAACGGTTTGTTCTGTTCTACGTAAGATCGCTGTGTGTCAGAATCAACTCGATGCCACTTAACATCATTTATTAAGCCTTACTGACGAGACTGTTCTACTCTGTCACATGGGGTCACTATGAGTCAGAATCGACTGGACAGCACGTAACAGCAACAACTGATGAGCACCAGGAAACTTGTTTGGTCCTTAGAGATGTGCTCTACATGAATTTACTCCACGCTGTTGTTCTTGTTGTCATCGAGTTGGCTCCAACTCATAGCAACCTTATGTATAACAGAACAAAATATTGCCTGGTCCAGCACCATCTTCAAGATCGTTGGTATGTTTGAGTCCATTGTGCAGCTATGTATTCCACACTGTTGTTGTTAGGTGCCGTTGAGCTGGCTTTGACGCATAACGACTGTATATACAACAGAACAAAATGTTGCCAGTCCTTAATTATCCTCTCAGTTGTTGCTGTTTGAGCTCATTGTTGCAGCCACTGTGTCAATCTGTCTCATTTATGGTCTTCCTCTTTTCCACTGACCCTCTACTTTACCACTCCAGCACACAAGAATGCCATAGTTTTATTTCTCTTTAATAAATTAAGTCTTTATGAGCCCTCAGTGGGCAGAGTGGCAGGAAGACCAATAGCATTCATTATTGGTGGCTCCTCCTCTTTCCTAGTGTTGAAAAAGTGCCCCATGGTATTTCCCAGTCCAGAACATCTGGGGATGGGCCGCCTAGTCTTCAATCTATGTCACTCCTATCTATGGCCTAACTATGCTTACCAGTGTCTAGTTTCTCTGGGTTTGTACTGGTCACACCTCATCTAGGATAATATATACAAACAATGCCCAGGTCTCTGACGTTTTCCAAATTAAATAAAAACCAAACACTTTACTATTGAGTCGATTCCAACTCCTAGTGACCCTATAGGACAGAGTAGAACTGCCCTATTGGACTGCCAAGGTTGTAATCTTTAGGGAAGCAGATTGCCATATCTTTCTCCCACTGAACCACTGGTGGGTTTGAACTACTGACCTCTTGATAGCAGTGGAGCCCTTTAACCACTGTGCCACTAGGGCTCCTTCTGCCATTTTCAGAAATCTCAAACCCCTTTTCTCTCCAAGTCTCTTTCAAACACCATTCTATCAGCCAGTATTTAGAGACCACTGCTTTGGGTCTGATGCTTAAGAACTAATATCTTCCACTAAGAATATCTCAAAGAGCTGTTTCAGGCAGTTGAACACAACAGGAGAATTTCAATCATCCATGGACAAAAAAAAAAAAAGTTAAAAATATGTTGAGTAGCTATACTGTGCTAGATAATTTTCCATATCCTGCTCTATTTCCCTTACAAAACTGCAAGGTAGAAATTATTATAATCAGTTTTTAAGATTAATAAATAAAATATTAGCAAGGTTAAAAAACAAAGCCTCTACTCCCCCAAATCATACAGCTATTGTACTCTTTGGAGATGGCCTGGGGAACTTACAGCTAATCATCATAATAAACACCATTTCTTCAGCTCTCACTCTGCACCAGGCATTGTACTAAAAAATCAAAACCAAACACTTTGCCGTTGAGTTGATTCCTACTCATAGCGACCCTGTAGGACAGAGTAGAACTGGCCCACAGAGTTTCCAAGGAGTGCCTGGTGGATTTGAACTGCCGACCTTTTGGTCAGCAGCCGTAGCACTTAACCACTATGCCGCCAGGGTTTCCAGCATTGTACGAAGTGCCTTATATCCATCAGTTCCCATAACAACTCTATAACTTATTTTGTAATTTCCACTTAATTGATGAGAACCACTGAAACTCAGAGAAGCCCAAGACCAAGGTCACATGTCTAAGGAATAACGAAGCCTGGATATGAACTTGTCATGTTAGAATTCAAAGTCTGTTCCTTAACCACTACACAGCACAGCCTCTCCTCAAGTCTTTAAATTGAAGATGCAGCCCAGTGGGACTGAGACACTGTGGGAGAGGTAAGTGGCTAAAGTAGACAGAGAGAGAAGAACAAACAGTACCAACTCATATTCTGGTGCTCTCTAGGTCTCACCCCTGAATATTTTACCAGAGTAAGTCACAGGATGAGAGGGCAAAGGCCTGTGCTTGTTTTGTTTTGCAAATCATACACAGTAGAATGAGAATAATCATTAGTCATCTGCAAGTCTTGTGATGCTGGTGGCTTAGTCACTCAATAAATATTATAGATCACGCATTCCTAACCCTCTGATATAGCCTCAAACCACCTGCAGAATCCTTAATCTACCACCAACTTTGCAGATTTCCTGGGAGGAGGTGGCTGCAGGCACACTCTTCAGAAGTTATGCATACTTCTTGTTAAGAGATGGAAACTTTTTGGTCAAAAGCAATGTGAGAAGAATACAAACTACCCACACTTTTCAAATTGCCTTTCCAGCAAGAAAAGATACTCCACGAGTTTTAATGCTCCTATAGAGCACAGGAGTTTCATCTCAACTGTGTTAACATGACATTTATGAGAGACATTATACATATGAAAGAAGTATAAGTGTGATGGTTAAGATTGTATGTCAACTGGGCTGGGCCATGATTCTCTGTGTTTTAATGTAATCACTCCCATGATTGAATATACTGTGAGTAGCCAATCAGATGAAAGGGCGTCTCCTTGGGGGTGTGGCCCGCATCTGTATATAAGCAGATGTTCTGGCTTTTTGCTCTCTCTGGATCCTGCAGCTGCTTCCTGTCATCTCATCTCCCATTCTTGGGACTTGAGCTGTCAGCTTATCTGCCAAACCTGGGATTCGTCGATCTCCACAGCCTGTGAGTGGGAGCCCTGCTTTCTGACCTTACGATCTTGGGCTTGCCAGCTTCTGCCACTGTGTGACTTGGGAGAGGCCTCTACCCTGATCCACGGACTTGGGATGTTCTAGCCTCTACAATCTCGTGAGCTGTTTCCTTGATATAATCTCTCTCTGTCTATATATATTTATACACTTTACTGGTTTTGCTTCTCTAGAGAACCCAGCCTAAGACAATAAGATAATACAACAGGCCTATAAATGCGTAGGAGTGACAGTTTTTAGTGGTAATGATAAACACACACACACACACACACACATACACACACATTACTTAAATACCTTCATAGGAAAAGAGAGTTACAGCAAGCTGGTGAATAAGTCACTTGTTAGCTTTCTGTTTTTGAGTTCTAAGTGTAGGGACTGCTGAGATGAATAAGACACCAGTTACTTACTGTCCTCTAGGAGCTCACAGCTTAGTGGAGAAACAGAGACAAAAATACATGGAGCCCTAGTGGTACACTTGTTAAGCCCTTGGCTACTAACCAAAAGGTTGTTGGTTCAAACCCACCGTCATCTCCATGGGAGAAAGATGTGGCAAACTGCTTCCATAAAGGTTATAGCCTTGGAAAACCCTATGGGGCTGTTTTACTCTGTCCTGAAGGGTCACCATGAGTTGGAATCGACTCAACGGCAGTGAGTCTGGATTTTTTGGGTTTGAGGTACATGTATATACATATAGAGAGAGAGTTATGTTGTTGTCGTTAGGTGTCTTTGAGTTGGTTTCAACTCATAGCGACCCTATGTACGACAGAAAGAAATTTTCACCAGTCCTGCACTATCCTCACAATCATTGTTGTGCCTAACCCATTGTTGCAGCCACTGGGTCAGTCCATCTCATTGAGGGTCTTCCTCTATTTCACTAATCCTCTATTTTACCAAACATGGTGTTTTTCTCCAGGGACTGGTCCCTACTGATAACATGGCCAAAGTACATGAGATGAAGTCTTGCCATCCTTCTTTTCTTTTTTTAATTGTAGTTAAGTGAAGTTTACATTTCAAGTTAGTCTCCCATACAAAATTTTACACATACATTGTTATGTGACCCTAATTGCTCACCCCATTCTGCGACAGCACACTCCTCCTTTCTGCCCCTGATTCCCCACGTCCATTCAACCAGCTCCTAACTCTCTCTGCCTTCCCATCTC
>NW_004444154.1:1766172-1821748 GCF_000243295.1 Trichechus manatus latirostris
AAAAAAAAGGTTGAGAAGATAGAGGGTTAATATGTTGTGGGGTTGTTAACCAATGTCATAAAACAACATGTGTACTACTGTTCCATGAGAAACTATTTGTTCTGTAAGCCTTCACCTGAACAATAAAATTTTTAAAAAAAAGAAAAAAAAAATATTAGCTGCTCATAGGTGGATGAGCTTATACCTGGATTCTCAACTCTGTTCCATTGGTCTAGGTATCTGTTGTATCTGTTGTTGTACCAGTACCAGGGTGTTTTGACTACTGTGGCAGGGTAATAGGACCTAAAATTAGGTAGTGTAAGGCCTCCCACTTTGTTCTTCTTCTTGAGTAGTGCTTTATTTATCTGGGGCCTCTTCCCTTTCCATATGAAGTTGGTGATTTGTTTCTCCATCTCATTAAAAAATGCTGCTGGAATTTGTATCGGGATTGCATTGTATCTGTAGATTGCTTTGTGTAGAATTGACATTTTCACTATGTTGAGTCTACCTATCCATGAGCAAGGTATATTTTTCCACTTATGCAGGTCTGTTTTAGTTTCTTGCAGTATTGTCTTGTAGTTTTTTCCGTATAGATCTTTTACGTCTCTGGCTAGATTTATTCCTAAGTATTTTATCTTCTTGGGGGCTACTGTAAATGGTATTGATTTGGTAATTTCCTCTTCAAGTTTTTTTTGTTGGTGTAAAAGAATCCAACTGATTTTTATACATTTATCTTGTATCATGAAACTTTGCTGAAATCTTCTATTAGTTCCAGTAGTTTTCTTGTGGATTCTTTGGATTTTTCTGTGTATAAGTCACCATCCTTGCTTCTAATGAGTATTCTAGCTGTACTTCTTCCAAGACAAATTTGTTCATTATGGAAGTCCATGTTTTATTCAATATTCTTCCCCAACACCATAATTCAATAGTGTCAGTTCTTCTTCTGTCTTCCTTATTCATTGACCAGCTTTCACATGCCTATGAGGCAATTGAAAATACAATGGCTTTGGTCAGGCCAGCCTTAGTCCCAAAGTGGCATCTTTGTTTTGTAAACTTTTAAGAGGGCTTTTGCAGCAGATTTGCGCAATTCAATATATCGTTTGATTTCTTGACTGATGCTTCCATGGGCATTGATTGTGGATCCAAGTAAAATGAAGTCCTTGACAACTTCAATATTTTCTCCATTTATCATGATGTTGCTTACTGGTCCAGATGTGAGGATTTTTTATGTTGAGGCATAATCCTTATTGAAGGCTGTGGTCTTTGATATTCATCAGTAAGTGCTTCAAGTTCTCTTCAGTTTCAGCAAGCAAGGTTGTGTCATCTGTAAATGCAGATTGTTAATGAGTCTTCTCCCAAGCTTGATGCCATGTTCTATATATATTTATATATATTCAAAAATAGAGATTAAAAATGACATTATGATAGCTCAGAGAGGAGAGTAGAAGAGAGGATAGGCAGAGAATCAGAAAGACCTCCCTGAGGAGATAATTGCAAAGTTGAGTCATTTACAATTCATAAACTTTCCAAAGCATTAACTCTAATGTGGCAATTTGACATTCCAGGAGATCAGCTAATTCCATGATTGAAGCTTTCCTTCATATATGCTGAACAATAAAGACGTTTCAAGTATTAAGAAATAGAAAACTCTACATGAACTCACTTATACAAAGAGGAAAAAATATTTTACATTACAAGTGCAGGGAGACTTCAGGGTTTATTTATCTACCCAAAGCTATCATCAAGGGCCCAATTTCATTCTATCATTCTACACTGAAATCCCGTGTGGATTTTCATAACTCCCTCTTGAACACAAAGTGAATGCTACAGTTGTAGACATCATATGCAGACCCAACAACATCACCCAGAAGATAACTCTTCTATAATAACTGCTATTATTAATAACAAAAGATTTCACAAAAGCCCTTCCCCCACCCAAGGAGATTTATCCTAAGATCTTAGTGGACATAACTGAAGTACCATAATTAAATCAGTGAGACCCAAATAAAGGAGGACGTGATTACCCCAAAAAAACATGGAAAACATGAAGCAAGAGGAAAATTTGTTGAGTAGGTAACCAATATTGTTGGTGCATTATGGTTGGGACATCTGGGGAAGAAACAAATCAAATCTTGTACAAACTGCACTCTTCTCACTGGACATCCTATACAATCCTCTCTCTAAATTGAGTGGCTTATTGCTGCGAGCACGTATGTCAGTTTGTTGTACTGTAGTGGCTTGCATGTTGCTGTGATGCTGGAAGACATGCCACCAGTATTTCAAATACCATCACAGTCACCCACAGAGAAGAGGTTTCAGCAGAGCTTCCATACTAACACAGACTAGGAAAAAAAGACTTAGCAGTCTACTTCGGAAAAAAAGACCTGGCAGTCTGCTTCTGAAAAAATTGGCCAGTGAAAATTTTATGAATAATAGTGGACCATTGTGTCATACAGAGCCAGAAGGTGAGCCCCTCCTGTTGGAAAACACTCTGAGTACAACTGGGAAAGAGCTGCCACCTCAAAGTAGAGTCAACCTTAATGATGTAGATGGAGTCAAGCTTTATGGAACTTCATTGGCTGATGTGGCATGACTCAAAATGACAAGAAAAGCTGCAGACATCCATTAATAATCAGAATGTGGAATGCACTAAGTATGAAACTAGGAAAATTGGACATTGTCAAAAATGAAATGGAACACATTAACATCGATATCTTAGGCATTAGTGAGCTGAAATGGACTGGTATTGGCCATTTTGAATCAGACTTATATGGTTTACTATGCTAGGAATGACAAATTGAAGAGAAATTGCATTGCATTCATCATCAAAAAGAACATTTCAAAATCTATCCTGAAGTACAACACTGTCAGTAATAGGATAATATCCATATGCTTACAAGGAAGACCAGTTAATACAACTATTATTCAAATTTACACACTAACTACTAAGGCCAAAGATGAAGACATTGAAGATTTTCACCAACTTCTGTAGTCTGAAATTGATCAAACGTGCAATCAAGATGCATTGATACTTCCTAGCAATTGGAATGTGAAAGTTGGAAACAAAGAAGAATCTGTACTTGGAAAATACGGCCTTGGTGATAGAAATAACGCCCAAGATGGCATGATAGAATTTTGCAAGACCAATGACTTATTCACTGTAAATATCTTTTTTCAGCAACATAAAACAGCTATTATACACGTGAAAACCATTGGAGGGAAAACACAAGAATCGAATTGATTACATATGTGGAAAGACTCCATAGAAAAGCTCAATATCATCAGTCAGAACAAGGCTAGGGGCTGACAGCGGAACAGACTATCAATTGCTCATATACAAGTTTAAATTCAAGCTGAAGAAAATTTTTAAAAGTCACGAGAACCAAAATACTACCCTGAGCTTATGTCACCTGAATTTGGAGACCATCTCAAGAATAGATTTGATGCATTGAACACTAACAACTGAAGACCAGAGGAATTGTGTGATGGCATCCAGGACATGATACATGAAGAAAGTAAAAGGTCATTAAAAAGACAGGAAAGAAAGAAAAGATCAAAATGGATGCCAGAAGAGATTCTAACTTGCTCTTGAATGTAGAGTGGCTAAAGTGAATGGAAGAAATGATGAAGTAAAAGGGCTGAATGGAAGATTTCAAAGGGGGGCTCAAGAAGACAAAGTAAAGTATTATAATGACATGTGCAAAGACCTGGAGTTAGAAAACCAAAAGGGAAGAACACACTCAGCATTTCTCAAGCTGAAAGAACTGAAAAAAAAATTCAAGCCTCAGGGTGCAATTTTGAAGGATTCTATGGGCAAAATATTGAATGACCCAGGAAGCATCAAAAGAAGATAGAAGGAATACAGAGAATCACTGTATCAAAAATATTTGTTTGATATTCAACCATTTCAGGAGGTGGCATATGACCAAGAACCGATGGTTCTGAAGCAAGAAGTCCAAGCTGCACTGAAGGCATTGGTGAAAAACAAGTTTCCAGGAATTGACTGAATACCAATTGAGATGTTTCAACAAACAAATGCAGCACTGGAAGTGCTCACTCATCAATGTTAACAAATTTGGAAGATAGCTACCTGGCAACCAACTAGAAGAGATCCAAATTTGTACCCATTTCCAAGAAAGGTGACCCAACTGAATGTGGAAATAATTGAACAATATCACTTGTATCACACGCAAGTAAAATTTTGCTGAAGATAATTCAGAAACAGTTTCCACGGTACATCCACAAGGAACTGCCAGAAATTCAAGCCAGATTCAGAAGAGGACATGTAACAAGGGATATCATTGCTGATGTCAGATAGAAGTTGGCTGAAAGCAGAGAATACCAAAAAGATGTTTACCTGTGTTTTATTGACTGTGCAAGGATATTCGACTGTGTGGGTCATAACAAATTATCGGTAACATTGTGAAGAATCTGTACATAGCCCAAGAGGTGGTTGTTTGAACAGAACAAAGGGATACTGCATGGTTTAAAATCAGGAAAGGTGTGCGTGCATCAGGGTTGTATCCTTTCAGCACACTAATTCAATCTGTATGCTGAGTAAATAATCCAAGAAGCTGAATTGCATGAAGAAGAACCTGGCATCAAGATGGTGGAAGACTCATTCACAACCTGAGATATGCAGATAACACAATCTTGCTTGCTGAAAGTGAAGAAGATTTGAAGCATTTACTGATGAAGATCAAAGACTACCGCGTTCAGTATGGATAGCATCTCAACATAAAGAAAACAAAAATCCTCATAACTGGACCAATAAGCAGCATCATGATAAACGGAGAAAAGATTGAAGTTAACAAGGAATTCATTTTACTTGGATCCACAATCAACGTCCACAGAAGCAGCAGTCAAGAAATCAAACAACATATTGCATTGGACAAAACAACCCTAACAAACACAGTGTTGGTGAAGGATATGGAATATACCATGGACTGCTAGCAGAATGAACAAGTCTGTCTTGGAAAAAGTACAGCCAGAGTGCTCCTTGAAAGCAAGGATGGCGAGACTTCATCACACGTAGTTTGGATGTGTTATCCGGAGGGACCAGTCCCTGGATAAGGACATCATGTTTGGTGAGGTAGAGGGTCATCAGAAAAGAAGAAGACCCTCAACAAGATGGATTGACACAGTGGCTGACAATGAACTCATACATAACAATGATTGTGAGGATGGTGGACCAGGCAGCTTTTCGTTCTGTTGTGCATAGGGTGACTATGAGTCAGCACCTAACAACAACAACATTGCTGGGAGTATGTTACATCCCTGTTGTTCTGGATGCAACAAAATGCTGAGAATTACCGCCCTAAGTAAGCAGAGCCAAAGGGCTGGACTTGGTACCATAGAATATTGGTGCTAGAAATGACCTGCTGTTGTGAGGTGTCGTCGAGTGCATTTTTGACCCATAGCAACCCCATGTGACAGAGTAGAACTGCCTCTTATGGTTGCAGTCTTTATGGGAGCAGATCTCCAGGTCTTTCTCCTACAAGGCTGCTGGTTGTGTTCGAGCCACCAACCTTTCACTTAACAGCCCAGCACTTAACTGTTGCACCACCAGGGCTTCTTAGAAATGTCCTAGGGATGATGATTTTAGAGATCTGGAAACGGTTCAACCAACTATTAGATACGTGATTATCTGAGCCTGTGCTGCCTCTTCTGTGAAATGCTTTTCCCATCTGCAGCCTAGGCACAAGACTAGATAATCTCCTTAAGGCTGTTATAGCTCTGAGAGCTGTGTTTCTCTTCTGACATCATGAGTCTCACTTTTTTTTTATACCTGATGCAGGTTCAAAATGCTACTTGTCACAAACACTTGACAATATGCCATCTTTTTTGTTCTCAACCAAGGCAACCAGAATGTGGATTCTTGAGTCAGCCAAGCTGATAGCTAATCACACTACCGGCATTCAAAAGAAAAGCACTAAAGTTAGTTTTAGCCTTTAATTTGGTAGCACTACTTCTGGGAATTCATCCTAAAGAAATAACCTAAAATATCAGAAATGATTAAGCACCAAGATGTTCATTAAAATGTTATTTATCAGAGTCAAAAGGCAAAACATCTAAATATGCAACTCTCAGGCCTTCTTATGTAAAGTGTGACATGTGCAATTAGTGCATTATAATCATTAAAGTATACGTTTTTAAAGAACTTAAAGCATGTAAAAAGTTTATCGTATTATATTTAGTAAAAATGGTAGCAAATTTTATGTTACATTATAATCATGATTATGTAGATCGAACAACTCAACTGTTTAGAAGGGAGGAAAAAAGACTGAAAGGAATTAGACCCAACTGTGAATAGTACAGGCAGTCCCTGACTTACGACGGGTTCCATTCCAGTGACTCCAACGTGAGTCAGTTCTGACGTAAGTCGAATACCTCTTTTTTTTTTTTTAGTTTTAATTATTATTGCCTTTTATTATCAGTATCTTTATAAATTTGATATTTACTTGCCTTTGTGGGTTTAAAACATTACATACAAACTTACAGATGTATTTTAATACCTAAATACATACACACAAAAAAATACAGATCATAAAAATTTACTCCAATGATGAAGAAGAGTTGGATGACATTGGCATTTTGTCAGTTGCAGTAATAATTCCACTTGTGGAAGGTTCTGGATCATCTGGATTATCCCTGGGAATGGTTTTTCTAGTCAGAAAATCAGTGATAGCTGTCTACATGGTCCTTTTCTTTTTTCTTCATATATTTCTCAGTAACATCTCAATGCTTCCTGAATCTGCTTATCAACTTTAGAAAAACAATCAGTGTTTGGGTCCATGTTTTCAAGCAACCAAAGACCCTGATTTAGTTAAGAATAAAACTCCAGCTAATCCTTTCACTGTAAAAAATTTTTGGCAACTTTTCTCCTTCCTTTTCCTCATTATTTCTTTTTGTCAGCTTTTCTTTCCTCTTCAAAATCCATTAAGTCCTGATCTGTCAATTCCCCTTCTTCATGATCTATGAGCTGTTCCACATCGGTGATATCAGGCTCTAAATTCAGCGTTCTTGCCTTATGGATGATTTTTCCACTGATCTGTTCCATCATATTATCCTCATCAAATGCTTGGAGTATATTCACACAACTCAGTAATTTTTTCCCTATCCCCTACATGTATTTTCTCAGAACTTTCTCCTAGGAAGATGTACTAAAAATAAGGTGTACCAGAAAAAAAAAAAAGGATGGTCATAAGTGCGGTTAGTCATAACTCAAATACATCGTAAGTCAGGGACTACCTGTACTTGCTTTGGGAAATGACTCAAAAGTCAATTCTTTCTCTTTCTATCTTTAGACGTTCTAGAAAATTGTCATAATGAGCATGTATTACTTTTATAAGGGGGATAAAAACAATTAAAAGCACTGTTGTGGGTTGAATTGTATCTCTCAAAAATGTGTGTTAATTTGGCTAGGCCATGATTCCCGGTATCGTGTTGTTGTCCACCATTTTGTGATCTGATGTGATTATCCTATGCATTGTAAATCCTAACCTCTATGATGCTAATAAGGCAGGATTAGAGGCAGTTATGTTAATGAGGCAGGACTCCATCTACAGGATTAAGTTGTATCTTGAGTCAATCTCTTTTGAGATATAAAAGAGGAAGCAAGCAGAGAGAAAGGGGACCTCACACTACCAAGAAAGAAACACTGGGAGCAGAATGTCTCCTTTGGACCCAGGGTTCTTATGCTGAGAAGCTCCTAGACCAGGTGAAGACTGATGACAAGGACTTTCCCTAGAGCCAACAGAGAGAGAAAGCCTTCCCTTGGAAACTAGAACTCTGAATTTTGACTTTCTAGCCTCCTAAACTGTGAATGAATAAATTTCTCTTTGTTAAAGCCATCCACTTGTGGTATTTCAGTTATAGCATCACTAGCTAACTAAGACAATCACTGATTAATTAGTTTATAGATTATTCTTATTAACTCAGTTCTGGCTATAATTCATCCGTATTATAGTCATGATGTTTAAGAATGAACCCCTTTGGCATAACTTGACATTCCAATCCTTCTTTTATCTGTATCAAGTGAAGTTCCCAGTTCAAACTTCTCTCCCCTAATGACTCCAAAAGCCTCTTTGCAGAGCCCTGGCCATTCCTCCTGTCTCCCTGCTTTTGTTACACCATTTCCTCTTCCCAGTGTGCCCTTCCTCTTTTCTACTGCCTTCTCTCTGGCAACCAGCATCAAAAAGTCCAACCTGAACCGTCGATACCTTACTGAGTGATCTTAGGCAAATTCACTTCTTGGAGTTTCAGTGTCCACACTTCTGTAAAATAGAAATAATAATTTCTACCTTGCTTTTTCTTATTAAGGTTAAACAAAAGCATCTGTGTCAAGTGCCTGGTACATTGTAGGTGCACAAAAAAATAAATGGTGGTCATTATTTTTGTTTTTCTTCTGAATCTCCCTGCAATCGATTGAAATCTGTTCCCCAAAAATATGTGTTGGAGTTCTGACCCCTGTACCTGTGGATGTAACACTGTTTGGAAATAGGATTTCCTTTGTTATGTTAATGAGGCCATGTCAGTGTAGGGTAGATCCTAAACTAATCACTTCTGAGTGATATAAAGAGCAGCATAGGCACAGACAAGCAAGCACAAATAGGAAAAACAGACACTATCTGAATTTGAAGGAGGCCTGGTGGTGTAGTGGTTAAGCACTTAGCGGCTAACCGAAAGGTCGGTGGTTTAAACCCACCAGTCACTCTGCGGGAGAGGCAGTCTGCTTCCATAAAGATCACAGCCTTGGAAACCCTCTGGGGCAGTTCTACTCCGTCCTACAGGGTCACCATCGGTCAGACTCGACTCAGTGGCAACGGGTTTGGTTTGGCTTTTATCTGAAGATGACAGAGGCAGATGCATCTACTAGCCCAGGAACTCCAGGGATTGTTGGCTACTGGAAGCTGAGATAGACAAGGAAGGATGCTGAATTAAGATTTCTACCCTCTGAAATGTAAGAAAATAAAGTTATTTTCTTTAAAGCCACCCATTTGTGGTATTTCTATTACAGCCAACACTAAGAAACTAAGACACCTCCTCTCTCCAACCTGCAGCTAGCTCAGTGCCAGGCACATACAAACCCCTTAATTCATGTTTATTGGATGAATAGATGTCACTGGCAATGATACCAGACCCTGGCAGATGAGGATGCTGTGGCTATGTGATTTTAGACAACATCACCATAATAAAGCACAAAATGAGAAGCTAGTCATAAAAGAGAATTTCCTTCCTGCATCAGGGAAGAGCCTTATCAACTTTGATCAGAAAGAAGCTTTGGAAAACCACCTACAGGCATCTCTGTAAGTATTCACACACAAAACAAAGAATATCAGAAAATAAAATGGCAAGTTTCCTCATCCTCTTCCTCCCCAACCTCCCCACCCCCACTAGGCCCCTGTTTCAAGAGGATTTGGTCATGTTTTTAAATGAGCTTTTTCATTTTTTCAAACATCAGCTAGATTCCAATGCATCCCCACAGCTGAATAAGCACAATTAAGATGAAAGCTGTATCCTGGGGGGCAGCATAAACTGCAACCTAGCCGCCCCTCCAGCTCATGTAATGTCTCTTGTTTGGTGCCAACAGGGAGGCCTGTGTCCTACATCATGCAGGGTTAACAGCCTTCAGGTTCATTTTGAAATGCAAGTCATGATACCTGGGGGTTTCACTGAACTTCATCTGATCTCACCTACTCAGAAAATCCAGTTACAGTGGTGGTGAATGTCCTTCAGCTTAGATCTTTCAGAGAAACCAGCTTGATCCCCAGGCAAGCACAGTAATCCTCTTTCCTCAATCTGCAAAGCTTGAAGCATCCCTTTAGCATAAAGTGTTGTTGATGTTACTGTTATCAGCTGCCCTTGAGTCAGTCCCCAACTCATAGCAACCCCATGCCCAACAGGATCAGACTGTTCTGATCCATCCGGTTTTCATTGACTGATTTTTGGAAATAGATTGCCAGGCCTTTCTTCCTAACCCATCTTCATCTGGAAGCTTCACTGAAACCTGTTGGACATCATAGCAACACGAAAGTGGCACTGATGGAAGAGTGGTGGCTGTGCACGCGATGCACTGGCCAGGAATCGAACTTGAGTCTCCTCATGGAAGGTGAGAATTCTACCACTGAACCACCACTTCCCCTTCATCATAAAGTAGTCACTCTTAAATAAAAATAAAATACTGCACTGGCCATATCATCTTGTTGGTAGATGATTCTAAGGGAGGGGTGCTTAAGAGGCCAATGAGTTGAGGAGAGACCCATGAGCAGTTTGATCATAACATTTGTAGAACATCTTTTGGTTTAGTGAAAAGTAGTATGCTGGACATATTTTTTTCCAAATCTGTGATTCATCCATTTAAAACAAACACTCAACAAAACTGACTACTTTTCATTCTCTGTTTTATGTACTTATTCAATAAACTTTTACTGCGCACAGAATGGATACCACGTACTGTCCTATGTACTGTGAAGAATATAAATAGTAAAAGCTGGTATTTGTTGAATGATTACAATACACTGAGAATTGCCCAAGATACCACAACTGCTTAGTAGCAGAGTCTGGTTCATATCCAGGAGCGTGACTCCAGAACCCATGCCTTTGACGTCATGCTACACTCAAACTCACACCTCTCAAAAATGAGTAAGCACACAGATGTTATGACCCAAATCCTGGCCTCAAGGAGTTTAGAATTTAGAAAACTGAAGCATGGAAGTGCCTTAAGAGAGGTTCAGGAAAAAGCTTCAGGGACATTTGGCGAAAGGAGAAATAGTTTCTTCTTTGCTGGAGAAAGAGGGGAGACTCTTTGGAAAGGGTAGAATTTGAGGTGACTCTTGATGGAGCCCTGGTGGTGCAGCGGTTAAGAGCTATAGCTAACTATGGCTGCTAATCAAAAGGTAGGCAGTTCAAATCCACCCTCTGCTCCTTGGAAACCTTATGGGGTAGTTCTACTCTGTCCTGTAGGGTTTCTATGAGTCAGAATTGACTTGACAGCAACAGGTTTTGATGGACAAAGTAGAATTTGAACAAGCATCATTGGGCAGAAAAAGTATTCTAAGCTAAGGAAACAGCATCAGCAAATTACAAAGAAAGGAAAGCACAGAGATGTGGAAGAGAACAAGGTTAACTGGAGCATATGTGGGTAAGAAGAGCAACAGTGCAGAAAAAAGCAGGAATAGTGGATGGGGCCAGCATGCATGCAACTTTAACCTTTTCTGGGTTCCTTCCCAGGTAACATTCATCCTGCTAAAATATATTTTGCAAGCAGTTGCTGTCACCTAATGAGGGTATTTGCTTCATCAAAGTGAGTGAGAAGACATTACTGTAAAGAGCCCATGAGAAATGGCTTTATTTAATACTAACAGACTGAAGCAAAATGGTTATCCTGGAGCTTCTGTGTCACCCTGTTCATAGTGGGAAACTGTTGCAAGGATAATAGCTCTGAAAATCTGACAAGAAATCGAAGGGAAGGGGAACTGTAATGAAAGATGTGCCTATAGGGGCTGACCCAGGGGAAGTGTCCCAGCTGAGTTGTTTATTCCCAGAGCCGAGAAGGAGAATAGAGCTATGTTCATAACAGGCATCCAGTCCACTTCATTTCTGTTTTGGGTTCATTCAGCACCAGTCTGAGACCCATTTGACCCGTATTGGAGCCTCTACGTGGAAGAGAAGAAATACTGCTCAGAGGATCAATGTTGTATTTATCAACATACATGAGAGAACTGACCTTTATTTTTTTTCTTGTCATGGATCAGTCTCACCTGGGACCATGTGATCCAATTTGTGCTCCCACTTTAAGGAAGGTCAGGGGAATATAGATGGGGAGGGAATGCGTACTGCCTTAGTTATCTAGTGCTGCTATAACAGAAACACCACAAGTGAGTGGCTTTAACAAAGAGAAATTTATTCTCTCACAATCTAGGAGGTAAGAGGTCCAAATTCAGGGCGTCATCTCCAGGGAAAGGCTTTTTCTCTCTGTCAGCTCTTCGGGAAGGTCCTTGTCATCAGTCTTCCCAGGTCTAAGTGCTTCTCAGCCCAGGGACCTCAGGTCCAAAGGATGCACTTTTCTCTTGGATCTTATTTCTTGGTGGTATGAAGTTCCCCTGTTTCTCTGCTGGTTTCTCTGTTTTATATCTAAAAGATACAACCTAATCTTGTAGATTGAGTACTCCCTCATTAAAATAACTGCCACTAATCTCACCCCATTAATATCATAGAGGTAGGATTTACAACACATAGGAAAATCACACCAGATGACAAAATGGTGGACTATCACACAATACTTGGAATCATGGCCTAGCCAAGTTGACACACATTTTTGTAGGACATAAGTCAATCCAAAACACATACCCTGTTATATGGTCAATAATTGATATTCAGCCTGTTAAGGGAAGATAGAAGATTGAAAAAACATTTGAAGAGGTGCCTTCAAATGTTTAAAATACAATCACACGTAAAGGACTCGGCGTGACTCCAAAGGACAACACTTAAGCTAATAGGGAATGAGATGGGTATGTATTGTGCTAGACCCTGTGACCAGTAATTATATAAGTGATGTTATCTAATCCTCACAAAAACTCTACACTATTGTGGGCATTAATTTTCTTATTTTTTTTTTTCAAAAATCCACATTTTCCAGGAGTATCAGAAAGATTGAGAAATTTAATCCCACACCCAGTAAGTAATGGAGTTGGATCTCAAACCCAGATCAGTCTAACTCTGTCTGCTAGCTCCCCAGGCTGTGCCATCACTATAACATGTCTTAAGGATTTTTTCTGATAATTACTAAAGGGAACAGACAAGGAGGGACTATGGGAGGCAAATTTTAGCTCAGCATAAGCGGCATTGTCAGAATTAACTGAATGGCATTGGGCAAGAGTACATCCAGTCTCTAGACCTCAGATTTCACTTTTGAAAAATGGAGTAGTACAAATGCGTCTTTCCACAGCTTCTACTAGTAGCTCTCCATAATTTATAATACACTATTGAATAGAGGCCTCCCCCAGTAGGTCTCTAAATCAGTTGTACTCTATTGGATAAATTAGAGACTTCCATCTACAGGTCTCCATAATCTATAAGACTCTGTTGGATAAGTAAAGCCCTCTCTACAAGATGTCCAAGGACCCTCATGGTCTAGCTCCTACTCATCTCTCGTCCCTCACCAGTCCCAAACCCACATCCTATCTTCCAGTACTGCTGAACCACCAGCTATTCTCTCTCCTAATGGAAAGCCAAACCTTTCAGGATTTGCTAATCTTATTGCATCTTCAGCTGCTAACCAAAAGGTTGGCAGTTCATATCCACTAGCCACTCCTTGGAAACCCTATGGGGCAGTTTTACGCTGTCCTATAGGGTCGCTATGAGTTGGAATCGACTCAATGGCCATGGGTTTGGTTTTTTTGGTTTGCTCCCTCTGCCTAGACGAAACAAGGGTGTGAGGCCCCCTATAAACTAATGTTTCTAAAAATTTTTCAATATTTATTTGGCATCATGGGAGAAAAAATACTTCTGTATTAGTGAAAATACTTAGTACATTATTTTTTAGGTCAGTAAATATAACACATTAAATACCATCTCACCTTTATGTTCCTTAAGACATAAGGCCACTCCTGTAAGGGTGTTAGTGATCAAAGAGAATCTACTCAATATTTCATAAAGAAGATAGAGGAATGCATTTATATGACACAGAACACAGCCTGCCATAGAAAATAGCTTCATTCTACAATCTTTCCTTACAGACATCTTTTATCAGCTATAGAGATGCTAGGTCTTTTCTCAGTTCCTCCTCTGGCCTCCACTCGCCCAACATCAGCTTTCCTGGCTATCTTTCTAATGCAGGGCAATGAACTCTGTCCAGAATCTTCCACCCCCAAATGTGCTTGCCCTCTTCTTATGAATACTGTTTTCCAGGGTCAAAGCTAGTATACTAAGGATGAAACTTGTGTGCATGACTAGCAAAAAGGATTCTCGTTTTTTCAAATTAAATATAAATTCAAAATGAAGGTTTAATTATACGCATCCAAAAAGAGAAAAACCAAGTTATATTCCTCCAAACACAAATGGAGCCAAGTGTAGAAACCTGGATTAACTAGCACCTTATTCTAATTTACCCCAGTGATATTATGTGCTCCTTATAGAGTAGGGCTCCAGTTACCTGCCCGGCTTGCCTTTCACTTAATCCAGTTCTGCACCTGGTAAACTCCTGCTCACACTGCCAGACTGAGCTAAATGAAACATTGGCTCCTCCATGAAGCCTGTCCTGGCCCTACCCCATCCCAAACCCTCCTCCAATCTTCCCTTGATGTTTTCCAAACTTCATAAACACTCCAGTACTATGATTATTTTATGTTGTTGTTGTTAGGTGACTTTGAGTAGATTCTGACTCATAGTGACCCTGTGTGACAGAGTAGAACTGCCCCATAGGGTTTTCTTGGCTGTAATCTTTACAGAAGTAGATGGCCAAGTCTTTCTCCCAAAGAGCCGCTGGGTGGGTTGGAACTGCCAATCTTTCAGTTAGCAGCCAAGCACTTAATTGCTTGCACCACCATGGCTTCTTGCCTATTTTATGGCGTGTGTCAATATTGAGGGTTTGATCAATTTATCTGTCTGTCTCCCCCACTGGACTGCAAGCTCCACAGGACAAATATCTTGTCTAATCCATCTCTGATTCTACATAGTCCCAGAATAAAGATTCAAACAATCTGTTTTTTTTTTTCAGTATTTATCTTATTAAAATGAACAAGTCTCTCCCAACTACTACTGATAGATACATAGATACATAGATGCACAAATATATATACAAATATGTTGCTGTTGATATTAACTGCCATCAACTTGTGGTGACCCCATGCACAACAGGATTGGATCATTGCGGCCCATCGGGTTTTCATTGGCTAATTTCTGAAAGCAAATCATAAGGCCATTCTTCCTAGTCTCTCTTAGTCTGGAAGTTCCATTGAAACCTGTTCAGCATCATATGCAAGCCTCCACTGATAAATGTGTGGTGTGTAGTGTGTGGTGACTGCACTTGAGGTACATAGGCCAGGAATCAAACCCAGGTTTCCCACATGGAAGGCAAGAATTCTACCACTGAACTACCACTGCCCTCACATACAAATATGTCCATTACATGTAAATATTTTCTCAAGGACTTAATTCTAGGCTATGTTGGCCATAAATTGACTTTGAAAACAAAGCCTTCCCAGTATCCCCCCACTTTTAAACTAGGGAACAAAGAAGCTGGTCTTGACCCAGCCCTGAGTACAAAATTGTCTGTAGGTGGCAGAAATATGAAATCAAAAAACAGGAGAAGATTTATAAGGGAAAATGAAGCACACGGTAAGTTAGATTCCCCAAGGTTCCCAAACTGGTAGCTAATTGAATCCAGTGTTCCAAGACCTTAATTTTAAACAAGATCTTTGGGAGAAACAGTCAGTTGCTCTCCCTCCGGCAAAATGAAAGCCTTTTTCCCTTAATTCTGAGACCTAACAAAGGTCCCAGCTTATTCCAGCTTAATCCCTGTGCACACAGGCTCAGGCCTCACCCTTGGGGGCTTTCTCAGGCTCCAAAGCCAACATCCTCTCACCCTTCCCCATCCAGCTTATCTGCAAACCCTGTAGACATTCTTAAAGCTGCATTAAAAAAAGAAACAGACTTGCCTGTTGCCAAGGTGACCCAGACCATAAAGTGGTCCTGGAGTCTTGATTGGGAGCCAGATCCAGGGCAAATCTGTCATCATAATTTGTTTTGTCTTTATTACCATTTCCTTGTTCCTTTTCACATTACTAGTACCAGTGCCAGTTGCCATGGAATTGATTCCAACTTATGGTGACCCCATGTGTGTCAGAATAGAGCTATGCTCCACAGGGTTTCCAATGTCTGATTTTTCTGAAGTAGATCATCAGGCCTTTCTCCCAAGTTGCCTCTGGGTAGACTCAAGCCTCCATTCTTTCAGTTAGCATCCAAGTGAGTTAACTGTTTGTGCCACCCAGGGACCCCTTGCACATTAGAGCAACTTCATTCAGTCAGTCATTCAAAAATAGATATTTACTGAATGTTTACTAAGTGTTGGGCTAAAGAGTCAGAGAATAACAATTGTCAACATATATTGAATTTATTGTGCACTATAACAAAAATTTATGACAGAATTCTCATCTCCCATTGGTGAGACCGAGGTTCAATTCCCAGCCGATTCACCTCATATGCAGCCACCACCTGTCTGTCAGTGGAGACTTGGATGTGTCTGTAATTCTGAACAGTTTTAAAAGGAGCTTCCAGGCTAAGACAAACTAGGAAGAAAGCTCTGGTGATCTACTTCCAAAATTCAGCCAAGGAAAAACCTATGGATCACAGAGGTCCCATCCAAACCAATCATGGGGATGGTGCAGGACCAGGCAACACTTTATTCTCCGTGAGTTAGGGGCAGACTTGATGGCAGCTAACAACAACATACGAAAAATTAGATGAAGAGAAAACAAACTCTGAATGATTCTCTCTCATTTAGTCCTCACAAAATATGCCAGTGAGTAGGTGCTATTAGCATTGCCACTTTGCTGTTGTTGTTAGTTGCTGTGGAGTCAATTCCAACACACGGCTATCCCATGTGCATGAGCAGAACTGTGCTTCACAGGGTTTTCAAGACTGTGACTTTTTGGGAGCAGATAGCCAGGCCTGTCTTCCAAGGTACATCTGGGTGGTCAACCTTGCAGCTAGCAGTTATATCCTTAACCATTTGCACCACCCATGGACTCTATTGGCAAGGAGAGTGATTGACTTGCTACACCATTTAGGATAATTTTGTTTTCAAGTAACCAAAAAAAAAAAAAAAAAATTCAACACAGTGTGGCTTAAGCAACGAGGGAGACTTATTATCCAGCACAACAGGATGAACAGAGTGGGGGTGGCTCCAGGATTGGTGAATTCAGTGACTTAACAACCCGGGTTATTTTCAGATTTTCATTCTGCCTTAGTCCTCAAGCTGGGTCTTCTCAGAGTCACGACTTGGCTGCAACAATTTCCAGAGACTCATCCAGACAAAGAACAGAGCACATCTTTTCTTCGTGTCTTGTTTTAAGAGCTAGAAACCAGTTGCCAGAGTTGATTCCAACTCATGGTGATTCCACGTGTGTCAAAGTAGAACTGTGCTCCAGAAGGTTTGCAATGGCTGATTTTTCAGCCTTTCTTCCAAAGCGCCTCTAGGTGGACTCAAATCTCCCATCTTTCCATTTGTAGTTCAACACTTAACCGTATGTACCACCCAGAGACTCCATAACAGAAATGTGATGGTTAAGGATGTGTGTCAAGTTGGCTTGGCCATGATTATCACTGGTTTGGCAGTTATTATGTAGTTTGGCAGCTATGTAATGATGTAATCACCTCCATAATGAGATCTGTTATGAGCGTCCAATCATTGAAAGGGAAACTCCTTGGGCGTGTGGCATGCATCCAATATATGTGGACTTTCTGGCAAGGCTCTCAGGCATTTGCTTGGTCTAGATCCTGCATCTGGCCTCCAGTTCTGGGGACCTGAGCTACCAGCTTACCTTCTGATCTTGGGATTCATCAGCCTTGGCAGCCAGTAAGCCAGTGGCCTGCTGACTACCTGCTGATTTTGGGATTTGTCACCCTCCACACCTTGTGAAACAAAGGCCTGCCATCTCACCTGCTGATCTTGGGTTCATCAGCCCCACCAGCTACATGAGTCAGGAGAAGCCTCTAGCCTGGCCTTCCAGCCTTTAAACAACATGAACCATTTTCTTGATAGAAATCTGTCTAGACAGATAGATAGATAGACATATATATAGAGAGAGAGAGACATATATATGTATATACACAAAACCCTGGTAGCTAAGAGTTTGGCTGCTAACCAAAAGGTCAGCAGTTCGAATCAACTAGGCTGTCCTTGGAAACCCTATGGAGTAGTTCTAGTCTGTCCTATAGAGTCGTTATAAGTCAAAATTCACTCAGCGGCAATGGGTTTGCTATATATATATACATGTGTCTACCATGTATCTGTCAGTTTGTCATACTGTGGTGGCTTGCATATTGCTGTGATACTGGACACTTTGCCACGAGAATTTCAAATTCCAGCAGGGTCACCATTGGTAGACAGGTCTCAGCAGAGCTTCCAGACTAAGATAGACTAGGAAGAAGGACCTGGCAGTCTACTTCTGAAAATATTGACCTTGACGAGATAGATTGAAACAGCAGCTGAAACAATGGACTCAAACATAACAACTATTGTGAGGATGGTGCAGGACCTGGCAGTATTTCATTTTGTTGTATGTAGGGTCACTATGACTCGGAACCAACTCGATGGCACCTAAAAACAACAACAGTATATATAGATATATATACACACATATACATATGTACACACATTTTTTTATATATACATATGTATGCGTGTGTGTGTATATATATATGTATATATAAAATCAAAAAACCAAACCCATCACTGTCGAGTCGATTCTGACTCATAGCAACCTTACAGGACAGAGTAGAACTGCCCCATAGGGTTTCCAAGGAGCACCTGGTGGATTCGAACTGCCGACCTTTTGGTTAGCAGCCGTAGCTCATATATATATATACACACACACACACACTTCACTGGTTTTGCTTCTCTAGAGAACCTAGCCTAAGACAAGCAACTATTCTAACGTTTTTACCAAACAGCTGAACACCACAGCCCAACCAAGTTGACACATAAAATTAACCATCACATACATGAAATTAAAAACCATAAGCAATGAATGTTAGGTCTCCAGGAAGACAGAGAAGTTGTTACCACAGTGCTTCTCTAATTAAGAAAATCAAATTCACAGAAAGCTCTCTGGAAAGAAACTGTCATGTGCAGGTATGTGGGACAGTGCAAAAGCTGCTGGAGGGAGAATGGACCCAACGATACCCTCCCAACCCTCAGCCTCATGATCTTCTTGCATGAAGGCTGATTCCCTAGCCCCACATTTAAGGCCCTGTCTTCAGGACTGCCTTCCCTCTCCAAGCTTGGGGCACACTGAGTCCTAAGCCTACCCAATTCTCTATCACAGCTCCTTTCCAATCTCAGCTCACCCACCCTCCCTGCCTGTGAGTCCCTCTACATAACAAAAAATTCCCATTGGAAGCCACAAAGTGACCTATTTCATGAGAAGTAAGTTCTGTTTTTAAAAGTCATTTGATGTGTTTTTTCAGTCAGCTTGGGTAAAGAAATTGTCTCCTTGTGCAAATTTTGGAAGGCATTTGTCAACCAGAAGTTGATCTCACACACACAAACACACACATACTTGCATGCACACATGTGCACACACACACACAGGTATACATGATAGCAAGCACACACGTGCATTTGTGTGCATGCACACACACACACATTCATGCGCATATGCACATAAGGTCCTGCTGTGTCTTTGCCAAAGGAATCACAAACTATGCCTGGCTCACTCTGAAATTATTTTTCCTTCCCAGGCTTGAACAGAAAATTGTGTTTTCATATTTCTTTCAGATCAAGTCCTATGGATCTGCTTAATAATAGTCAGACTTTCATTCTTTCCATCTCTGGAAGTGAAGAAAGGGAAGTCTCTGGGGGTTAGCCCTGTTTGAATTCTCAGCTGACTTGACAATGCGAAAGTTCGAACACTATGGCCTCCAGTCATTTTCTAAAACAAACAAAACCAAAGCAAGCCTCGTAGGCTTTTTCATGACTTACATGACTAAAATCTTCTCGCTCTCATTTTCTCTTGATTTTTTTCCTCTCCCTCCTCCACATATTCTTCAAAAACATGTGACTCATGCATACACTTGGAACTTAACTGAAGATTCCCTGCATATCAGTGTGAAATGTCAGTTAGCAAATTAAGCGAAAGTTCTGGTTTGTGAGAGAACTCAAATTGGAGAGCTGGAGGAGCTGCTTTTTCAGACCTGGTTTCTCCAGAGGAGGGAGGGCAGGAAGGACACTGGGACCAGGAGAGAGGAGGCGGTTGTCAAAGACAAAGCTCATGGCCCAGGCCTGAGACAGTGCAAGATATGAAAGGAGGCAGGAAGTTTGGGCAAAGACAAAGCCGTCAGCCCTCCCATGAGACATGCTGAGCTCTCAGTGGTGGGGGAGAAGGACAGCATGAGTCGAGACAAGCACTGGTCCCAGGGACAAATCCAACATAGTGATCCCTACAGTCTTTGCAGTGTGGTTAACCAACTGCCACCCGCCAACAGCCTCTTCCCTGATTATCCGCACCACTTTCTTGCCTCAACTGAGAATTGGTTTTCCCTGGTCACACTAAGTCCTTTGCAGTCATCTTAGGTGGAATCTATCCAGTCTCAACATGTCCCTCCACATCCCTCAGAATTGTGATCAACATGCTGGCTCACCAGTGGCACTCCCCACCACCTAGTTTTTATGTATATTTTCCTTTCCTCCTGAGGCTCAGGCCCTCCTACTACACCAGCCTCTGCCTGCACCACTGCTTCCCTAACAACCGCTTGACCGTATCTCATTGATTGGTGACAGTGGCATATGGCCCACATCCTTTGCTTATCCAAATTACCCCAAGCGAATTTGACAACCATGATGGCAAAACTATACTATCCTCACTCAGACATCTCAGGTCCCCAGTCCCCTCATCTCAATGTCTCTCCTCCCTCTCATTTCCATGCAGCACTCACTTCCATTCATTATTTAAAGAATAGTTATCCAGTATCTACCATTCACTGGGCAAGGTGCTGGAGATACAGAAGTAAACATAGCTCCTGCCTTCAAGAAGCTTGTATTCTAATGGGAGAGAGAGCACATAGAAAAGGAACACAGAGGAAACTCAATCTGGTAGAAAGCGTATGGCAACAGAGCCCCTCTCAGGAACAAGGCAGGACCAGCAGTGTTGAGATGACTGATCATCCGTATGAGCTACAGCAGGTCCCCAACAGTGGCTGAGGGTTCAGGAAGAGGGGTCCAGATCCAGGAGAAGGTGGGGTGAAACTAGAATTAACTACATACTAGTTGCCGTTGAGTCAATTCCAACTCATGAAGACCTCATATGTGTTAGAGGAGAACTGTGCCCAATAGAGTTTTCAATGTCTGTTAGAAATAGATCACCAGGCTTTTATTCCAAGGCATCCTCTGGGTAGACTCAAACCTCCAACCTTTCAGTTAGCAGACAAGTTCATTAGCTGTTTGTACCACCCAAGGACTCCAAAGTCTCATACCCTGTTGAGCTTCAGGTTAAGTGTTCAAATGAGGGAAAATCTGATTATGCACCAGAAATTGAGGCAGAAGCCCAAACTTAAGGACCAGATCTTATTTGTCTCTATAGCCTGACATCTAATACTCTGCTGGTTCATAGCAGGTGCTCAGTAAATGTTTTTCAAATAGAACTCAACCAAGATGAACATAATAAGCATGATAAGAGCTAGAGGGAAAGACTAAATAATAATCCATGAGACACAAAGCACATAAGCTGTATATGTAGCAAGACCAATTCCAGATCCCACTGACCTTTGCAGATGGAGTTGCTCACATACTCCACAATCTGGTTTTCTGGGGTCAACCCTGGCTAAGACTACAGGTGGGAGGTTATAAGCATCTACAACTGAATGGGTCTAGGGCAATCAGGGTTGACACAGGGTCAGCAAGCTCAGAAGCAGCAAGCCAGAAGAAGAGCCTGAAGCAGAAGTGAATCCATCAACCAACAGGAAGCCTCTTCTACCCCTTCTGTTGTGGAGGAAACCAACCAGATTCCTGGAATATGGGCCACCAGACTCTAGAGCAGGAACCTCCATCCTGGGTCCCCAATAAGATCACGGAAATACAGGAGCCTCTGGTGACCAAAGTATTCAAAGGGCTTTTCAGTTATCCTTGAAATCCTAACATAATTTAAGTCTGTACAGGCTAACCAAAGTATTCTTGTTTTTGACTGAAATTAGAGAAAACTCAATGTGCTAACACTCATTGTGTAGACCAGAAATTATGAGTAGTGGTTATATATGCATTTGATTAAATTTAAATGGGGAAGTGAATCAAATATTTATCATTAAGTGCAGTCTTCTTGACAAAATCTTTCAAAACATGCACTTTGCAGGTGTTAATAAAAGGGGCCCTTTTGGTGTAGAAAGGTTGGGAAAAGTTTGACACGAAGCAAGAAAATGCTTGTATATTTCATCACCTCATTACATGGGCCCAGAAGTATCTAATTCCCTTCTGGGTGAGATCCTGACAATGTGTGTTAATCCTGGTCTCTGCTTCCAGGAACCACACAGAAAGGACATGAAAAGTCTGCTTTACAAATCAACCAATTATCCTGCTTTTTCTGTTCATAGTGTATTTGGGGGTAATCAAAGAGTTACTGAAATATTCTCTTTATAGAAATATTCTCACTAGGTACTCCTTGCCCATGGTTCTTCATATCATTTACAAGACAACACAACCTTTAGGTATTAACGAGCATGGATCTGAAACCCAGCTCTCTCACTTACTATGTACACAAATTTGGACAAATATATCAGTGCAGATGTATAGCTGCAAGTATCAAAAATGCTAATAAAAAGTGGCTTAAACTAGGGTTTTTTTTTTTTTTTTTTCATGTAATAAGAAGTTGAGTACAGTAATGTAGGGATGTAGCAATTCCTTAAGGGCATCATAAAGGACCTGGGTTTCAACTCAATTTTTGCTCCACCATCCTGCGTGTATATATAGTTTTCACTCACTTTGTGGCATTGTCTTAGGCTGGGTTCTCTAGAGAAGCAAAACCAGTGAAGGGCTCATATACAGATAGATAGATTTATACTAAGAAAATGACTCTTGAGGTTATAGAGGTTGGAAAGTTCCAAGTCCGTGAGTCAGGCTGGAGATTTCTCCTCATTCACATAGCTGCAGGGGTGGTGAACCCAAAATCGGTAGGTTAGATGGCAGGCCTCTTGCTCAGAGGCTGCGAAGGGTGACAAATCCCAAGATCGTCAGGTAAGCTGCTGGCTGAAGTCCCAAGAACCAGAGGTCAAAGGAATAGGATCCAGCTGCAGGGTCCAGAGTGAGCAAGAGCCAACAAGTTTTGCCAGAAAGTCTATCTATATTGGATGCAGGCCACATCCCCAAGAAAGCTCCCTTTCAGCTGGTTGGCTACTCATGACAGACCTCATCATGGAAGTGATTACATCATTACATAGCTATTAAACTACATCACAACTTCCAAACCACTGAGAATCATGGCCCAGCCAAGTTGAAACACATCCTAAACCATCACAGGCATGATCACTGCTACCCCTCCAACCATTGCATCTACATTCCAGGTAAAAAGAATAAAGAAGGGAGATCAGAAAACATGCACCAAATGAATCCTTTTATCAGAAAACCTCATTCAGTCGATTTCTGCTTATATATCTTCACTGGTATATATTACATTAGTAGTCTGGATAAAAATCAGTTGATAAAGAATTGATATTTAAAGACAGTGTTAATCAAGCATATAAATATGATTTTTTTTTCAAACAGAAATAAGGACCTTGTCTTAGTTTTCTAGTACTGCTATAACAGAAATACCACAAATGGATAGCTTTAACAAGCAGAAATTTATTCTCTCAGAGTCTAAGAGGCTGGAAATCCAAATGTAGGTCATCAGCTCCAGGGGAAGGCTTTCTCTCTCTGTCCATTCTTGGGGGAGGTCCTTGTCATCAATCTTCCCCTGGTCTAGAAGCTTCTCAGTGCGAGGAACTTGAGCCCAAACGACATTCCTCTCCAGGGACTTCTTTCTTGGTGGCATGAGGTTCATCTCCTCTCTGTTTGAGTCTCTCTTTTATATCTCAAAAGAGATTGACTCAAGATACAACCTAATCCTGTAGATTGAGTCTTGCGTCATTAGCATAACTGCCTCTAATCCTGCCTCATTAACATTATAGAGGTTAGGATTTACAACACACAGGATAATCAGATCAGATCACAAAATGGTGGACAACTACACAATACTGGGAATTATGGCCTAGCCAAGTTGACACACATTTTTGGGGACACAATTCAATTCATAACAGACCCTAAAATAAAAAAAAGTAACACATCCTATTGAAACCCATACTGTTTAAATCCATGAGTTAATAATGAGTGAAGGAAGGAAGGAGGAAAGGAAAGGTGGAGGGAGAAATGGAGGAAGGAACGAAGGGAGAGAAGGAGAGAGGGAGGAAGGAGGGACAGAGAGAAAGAAAGGAAAGAAGAAAAGGATAAAGGGAGGAAGAAAAACTCGGTCACTTTTGTAGTTTTGAAAAGTGGTAAATAAAGGTAAAAATATCTAGAATTTACCCCTCCTTTTCTACACAAAGAGTATCTGAGGATAATCAAAAAGATAATGAGGGGATTTCTCATGATAGAAGTAGTCCCGATAAAAAAAATGATACGTTTAGAAACTCACCATTTTGTGATTCCTAATGAAACAATGTATCTAGGCAATGATCATAAATGGCTGCTAACATCACAGAAAGAGTGTCTATTAGACACGATGGAAAATACACCATCATCTATGCAGTTTTCATGCCAAAAATTCCAACCTGAATCAAGCCTGAAGATCTAATCACCAATTTGCAGGAAATAAAGGGACAGAAAAACATGTTAAGCTATGCCAGAGGGATTTAATCAGCTAAATGTAGAATGTGGGAAAAGTTGCAGGTCAAACAACTAGTTCCTTCAACAGATAATTTTCAAGGGCAGAAAAAAAATGGAGAAGAAGAATGGAGGTGTAAAGAGATCCAAGAGATTTAAAACGACTTGAAGCATATCCAACAATTGTAACATATGAAACTTATTTGGCTACTAATTGAAAAAACAAAAAAAAACTATAAAAAGAATATGAAATAATTGGGGAAATATAACACTGATTCAATATTTTCTTATTTTAAGTAATTATTTAAATACAAAAACAGTATTGTCATAACGTTCCCTTGAAGAATCCTTAGATATTAAATGCATAGTGAAATCCCTATGGATTAAATTACACGGTGTCTGGGATTTGCTCCAAAATAATCCAGGGCGAGAGGGGGAAGTAAATGGGGCACAGATGAAAGAATATTGGTCATGAGTTGATAATTGTTGAAAATGGATCACGAATACATGGGACCTGGGAGTTTATTATATTATTCTTTCTACTTTTGTATATGTTTGAAATTTTCTATAATTTTTTTTTAAATACTAACCAATCTCAGACTGAATAGCATTAAACAAAAGTACCATTGAACTCAAACAGCATCAAGTAAAGAAGAAGCCATTTAAGCTGAATCACTTCCCTCATCTAACTGGCTAAGTTTTCTTCCTTGTGCCCTAGTGAGGAGAGCCTGGAGTTGATATAAGAATCACTGAGGGTCCTTATGCTGAAAGTAACAGTATAACAAAAATGCATAATTTCCATGTCGAATCTTTATATCATCTTCACAAAGTTCTGACTAAAAATCTCTTCAAATTTTATTAATAGTTAAACTGTATGACTCTACGTGACTATAAAAATCAATACATAATTCCCATATGTTCAAAATCTGATACACAGTCCCTTGCTAGAGTATTTCAATTTAACAAAGATTTTTTTCTGTCTAGGTTTGCTCCAGGTTACACGTTGACATAAGGGATTGCATTTCACTGTATTTTCACATAATTACGATGTTTTAAAGAAAAAAAGTATGACTATGGAGAAGACAATTTGAAAGATACGCCAGATTAAATTTATCCATTCTCTTAGTCAACAAAGATTCACGTGCCCACACTCCATGGGCATTGTCCTGGGTTTTACAGGAAAAACAAAACATGCAGCCTTTGCCTGATAGAACTCACAACGCAGTGGGGATGATAGAGCATGGATTAAAGATACCCATGAATAAATGTAAAATTACAACCTAAGACAAGTAGTAAGATAAGCCTATAGACCAATCAAAATAGACATACAGACAAGAATAGACTATAGACCATCTAGAACAATAAAATTGAGAGTCCAGAAACAGGCTCATGAGATATGAATCTCAACTGATTTTTATAAAGGTCCAAGTCCATTCAGCGGAGAAAGAATAATCTCTTCAACAAATGGTACTGGAACTTTGCATGAAAAAGAATTAAATTGGACCTATATCTCACACTATATAGAAAAATTAACACAAAATGGGTCACTGACCTAAATATAAGAGCTAAAATCATAAAACTCTTAGAGGAAAATAGAGGGTAAAACTTCAGGACTTTGTTTTTAGCAATTGATTCTTAGATGTGACCCCAAATCACAAGCAACAAAATAAAAAAATAGGTAAATTTGACCCTATCGAAATTAAAAAACATTTTGTGCATCAAAGGACATTATCAAAAAAGTGAAAAGACAACCTACAGAATGGGAGAGAATATTTGGAAATCATATATGTGATAAGGGTTTAATATCCATAATACATAAAGAACTCCTACAACTCAACAACAAAAAGACAATCCAATTTCAAAAGGGACAAAGGATATAAATAAACACTTCTCCAAATAAGATACACAAATTGCTAACAAGCACATGAAAAGATGCTCAGCATCATTAGTCATTATGGAAATGCAAATCAAAACCACAATGCAATATCACATCACACCAGATGGATGGATGGATGGATGGATAGATAGATAGCAAGTGTTGGTGACAATGTGGAAAAACTGGAACCCTCGTGCATTCCTGGTGGGAATGTAAAATGCTGCAGTCACTCTGGAAAACAGTTTGGTAGTTCCTCAAAATATTAAACATAGAATTACCACATGACCCGGCAATCCCACTCCTAGGTATATACCCAAAGGAATCGAAAGCAGGGACTCAAACAGATACTTGTACACCAACATTCATTGCAGCATTAGTCACAATAGCCAAAAGGTGGAAACAACCCTTTAGTTCTTCTACAGATGAATGAATATCCAGACATTGGAATATTATTCATCCATAAAGAGAAATAGATAAAGTTTTGATACATGCTATGACATGGATAAGGAGCCCTGGTGGTCCTATGGTTAAGCACTCTGCTGCCAACTGAAAGGTCAGAGTTCCAACCTACCAGCTGTTCCACAGGAGAAAAGACCTGGCAATCTGCCTGTGGGGCAGTTCTTCTCTGTCCTAGGGGTGCTGTGAGTCAGAATTGATGCAATGGCACACAACAACAGCATGACATGGATGAACCTTGAAAACATTATGCTAAGTGAAATAAATCAGAGACAAAAGGACAAATATTGTATAATCCCGCTTATATGACATATCTAGAATAGGGAAATACATAGAGACAAACATAGATTAGTGGTTATCAGGGGCTGGGGGAGAGGGTAATGGGGAGTTAATGTGTTAAAAAAAATGAAAATAAAAATATTATGACCAGAATAATTGCCACAAAGGAGAGTTATATAGCTATTAAAGTGGGCACTATTGCTGCCTCCCAGCATCCATTACATTTCTAATGTAATCTCAGTTTTGTTTTGGACTCTGTCATGAATTGAATTGTGCCCCTCTAAAAACATATGTATCACTTTGTCTAGGCCATGATTCCCAGTATTATGTGATTGTCCACCATTTTGTCATCTGATGAGATTTTCCTATGTGTTGTAAATCCTGTTACTATGATGGATTACTGGCAGTTACGTTGATAAAATCTGCAAGATTAGATTGTGTCTTAAACCAATCTCTTTTGAGACATAAAAGAGAGAAGTGAATACAGAGACATGGGTACCTCATACCAACAGGAAAGCAGTGCTGGGGGCAGAAAGCATCCTTTGGACCCGGGATTCCTGTGGGAGAAGCTCCTAGTATAGGGGAAGATTGATGACAAGAAGCTTCCTCCTGGGCTGAGAGAAAGCCTTCCCCTTGAGCTGACACCCTAAATTTGAACTTCTAGCCTACTAGACTGTGAGAGAATAAACTTCTGTTTGTTGAAACCATCCACTTGTGGTATTTCTGTTGTAGCGTCACTAGATAACCAAAACGGATTCCATCTGTCCTCAACATAGTCATGTGACTCCATGGATACTAACGCCTTTTCCACCTCTAATAGTGGATCCTAATTAGTCCAAGGCAATCATACCACGATACTGCCCTAACCAATGTTATTGGTCTCTGGAGAGGTCTGGTACAGGAACTATTTTAGTCCAATCATACATAAGTAAAGCACTTGGTTGGAGAAGATGGAAACGAAAGCATATTGGCTCCATTGTTGCTGGCAGCCATATTGTGATCATGAGGGGAATCAGCTTTAGGCTGAAGCCAATGCAGTGAACACAATCATGGAGAAATCTGGCCGCAGAAAGAATTCAGTGGCATTGCTAACCCATCAAAACAACCAACTCTGTGGCCTTTCCTACCTCTGGATTTCCTATTATGCAATATAGTGCATATCCTTATTATGTAAGTCAGTTTAGGTTGGGTTTCTGATCATTCAGCCAAAACTATTCTATCTGAAATAATAATGAATGCTATAGGAACAATTCATAGGAGTAACTGGCATAGTTAGAGAGTTCTGGATAAGAAGCATCCAGGCTGAGGCAACAAGCAAAAGCCCTGTAGCAAAAAGGATCAGAATTCTTGTCCAGGAGTTCCAGGAAGTGAAAGTAGTCCAGCCTGGCAGAAGCCATTGGACTATTTTGTGATAAAGTGAGGACATGACCAGATTTGCTTTCAAGTGGATACTACAACATGGAGAACTGATTAGAGGAAGTCCAAAATGAATTTGGAGAAATAAGTGTTTCTGGTGAAATAATTGTATTTAGACTAGAGTGGTGGTTGTGGAGATGGAGAAAAGTGGACAGATTCAATATCAATGGAACTTGGAACTGAATCAAGATGAAGGTGTGAGGCTAAGGGAGATGTCAAGAATGACTTATAAGAATCTAGATGTAACAGAATGAAGGATGACTATTTCAGTGTAATAACAGATACTGAAAGAGAGCCAAATTAGAGGAGAAAGATCTTCAATTGTAAGCGAAGGTAAGACTAATACCTGTTGTAGTTAGTTGCCATTGAGTTGAATCCAACACGATGACCCCTAACTTAAACTTAATTTGATTTCTTAATTATAATTAATAATAAAAGCAATAAACCTGTTGCCATCAAGTTGATTATGGCTGATAGTGACCTTATAAGACAGAAGCAATATCTACAATTTATTAAGCATTTGGGGCCCTGGTGACACAGTGGTTGACAGCTTGGTTGCTAACCAAAAGGTTGGCAGTTCAAATCCACCATACCCTGCGGGGCAGTTCTACTGTGTCCTATAGGGTCGCTATGAGTGGGAGTCAACTCAATGGCAACAGGTATGTAGGTATTACGCATTTATTACATGACAGAAACTATACAAGTAGATTTTATATTTACAGTTGTGGCAGATTATATTTTCCAAGGGGCACTGCTGGCTATATTATATTTTCAAAGAGCGATAGGAGAATTCTCATCTTTCATGTGGGGGACCTGGGTTCAATTCTCAGCCAGTGTACTTCATGCAGAGCCACCACATGTCTGTCAGTGGAGGCTTGCATGTTGCTATGATGCTGAACAAGTTTCAGTGGAGCTTCCAGATTAAGATGTATTAGGAAGAAAGTTCTGGTGGTCTACTTCCAAAAATCAGCCATTGAAGACCCTGTGGATGACAATGGTCCAATCTGCAACCAGTCATGGGGATGGTGCAGGACCAGGCAGCATTTCATTCCATTGTGCATGGGGTCATCATGAGTTTGGAGCCAACTCAATGGCAGTTAACAACAACGACATATTTTCCAAAGATGCCACAACTGTATTTTTCATCCCACAGGTTCTTCTACAAGGCGACCTTGCCACGGCTCCCACTGAGAAGTGATGTCCTTGTCTCCTACTTGAATTTAGGCAGAATTGTGACTGCTTCAACCAAAAGAATATGGCAGAAGTGATGCTATTTGATTTCTGAGGTTAAGTCATAAAAAACCATACAGCTTCTAACAGGTTCTCTTGGGATGCTCATTCTCGGGGAAATCAGACACCATGTAAGTGGCCAACTACTCTGAGACCACCAAGTTGGGGAAGCCACATACAGACACTCTGGTTGTCAGACCCAGCTGAGCTCCCAGCCAACTATCAACACCAACTTACCACCCATGTGAGTGAGCCACCTTGGAAATGATCTTCCAACACCACTCTGGTCATCCCCTCTGATGCCGTGAGGATTAGAAACAAGCAGTCCCCATCAAGCTCTGCCCAAATGGAAGACTTGTGAGCAAAATAACAGATCGTTGTTGATCTTTTAAAGCACTACATTTTGGGGTAGCTTGTTACATTCCCCTACCATTATATAGGTGAAGAAATTAAGACTGAAAAAGATGAATGTAACTTTCCCAAGATCACAGAGCTAGTGAGTGCAGGAGCCAGAATTCATGCTCAGTCTATCTGACTTAGAAGCTGTGTTGTTTCTTAAATCTCATTGCTGCAGCCTTTTCGGCCACATCCCAAAATTAAATTGTTATTTTTATTCAAAATTGTGTACCTTATCCCAAAAATATGGGTTCAATCCCTAACCTTAAACACAGGCAATTTGAGAGTAGTCTGTTCAGCTTAAAAACAGCAACTCTCGAGCAGAAATAAAATATGGGCAACTTCAAGTGCTTGAAAAAATAATTTTTTTCCTGTCCCCATTCCTCTTCCCAAGCAGTAGGGAATTGATATGAAATTAAAACAGACAACTTCCATTTTCTTTCAAGGGAGATTTATGACCACTGTCTACAGAATTTCAAGCCGTGAAGTGAACTGTAAAACAAAATGTTTTGAAATAATATATTTAAAGCAAAGCAGTGTTATGTACCATTAATGTAAAAATGATTAGAAGTGAAAGTTTCTGAGTAAAAGTAAAAAAAGAGAAATTTGAGCTATAGGGGTAATGGCATTTCATGAAGCACTAATCTGTCAGCAAGGAGCACCAATCAAAGGAATAATAAGGCATATTAATGACTTCAGAGTAACCTTGTTTTACTAATCAGATATCATAAAGTGAGACTTGATCCCTAGTCAACTACCATAATCCAAAACCTTATGACTTCTTCCCTGCACCCCTTCAGCCTCTACCTCCAGCCTC
Organism: Trichechus manatus latirostris; assembly: GCF_000243295.1. NCBI lineage: Eukaryota > Metazoa > Chordata > Mammalia > Sirenia > Trichechidae > Trichechus > Trichechus manatus. Next base: position 1,797,190 of record NW_004444154.1, read on the forward strand.
ACCATCATCAGTATTGCACCAAACATTTCATACCCCATCCTATCTCCTCCTCATTGCCACTACCACTCTCTCTCCCTGGAATGCCCACCACTGTCCCCTTGCCAGGATAAAGCTTACTCATGCAGCAGGTTTCTGCTCACATGCTAACTCCTTGGGGTTGCCTCCCTGGAATTTTACTAAACATAAATGGAATATTTTTCGTCTGGGTTCCCACACAACATCAAACTTAGCTCTGCAGCAGCTCTTCACTCAACTGGTCAACTCCTGTTAATGTCTACTATATTCCAAGCACTATTCTAGGTGTTAGAGATACAAAAGCAAACACGACAGGCCATGTCTGTACTTCAAGGAGACATACCTTAAATTAGCGCTTCTCAACCAGGGGTGATTTGACTCCTTAAGGGACATTTGGCCTTGGTAATACAAACAATGCAGGAGATCGCATAATAAAATTTTGCAAGACCAACAAATTCTTCATTGCAAATACCTTTTTTTACCAACATAAACAGCAATTATACACACGGACTTTGCCAGACAGAATACACAGGAATCAAATTGACTACATCTGAGGAAAGAGACAATGAAAAAGCTCAGTATTATCAGTCAGAACGAGGCCGGGGCAGACTGCACAACAGATCATCAATTGCTCATATGCAAGTTCAAGTTGAAACTGAAGAAAATTAGAACAAGTCCATGAGAGCCAAAGTACAACCTTGAGTATACCCCACCTGAATTTAGAGACTATCTCAAGAGTACATTTGACCCGTTGAACACTAATGACCGAAGCCCAGACGAGTTGTGCAAGTATATCATACTTGAAGAAAGCAAGAAGTCATTAAAAAGACAGGAAAGAAAGAAAAGATCAAAATGGATGTCAGAAGAGACTCTGAAACTTGCTCTTGAACGTCGAGTAGCTAAAGCCAAAGGAAGAAATGATGAAGTAAAACGCTGAATTGAAGATTTCAAAGGGCAGATCAAGAAGACTAAGTAAAGTATTATAATGACATGTGCAAAGACCTGGAGGTAGAAAACCAAAAGGGAAGAACATGCTCAGCATTTCTCAAGCTGAAAGAACTGAAGAAAATATTCAAGCCTCGAGTTGCAATATTGAAGGATTCTATGGGGAAAATATTAAACGATACAGGAAGCATTAAAAGAAGATGGAAGGAAATACACAGAGTCACTATACTAAAGAGAATTATTCGACCTTCAACCATTTCAGGAAGTAGTATATGATCAGGAACTGATGGCACTGAAGGAAGTAGTCCAAGCTGCACTGAAGGCATTGGCGAAAAGCATCAATTGAGATGTTTCAATAAATGGATGCAGCACTGGAAGTACTCACTCGTCCATGCCAAGAAATTTGGAAGACAGCTACCTGGTCAACCAACTGGAAGAGATCTCTATTTATGCCTATTCCCAAGAAAGGTGATCCAACTGAATGTGGAAATTATCGAACAATATCATTAATATCACGTGCAAGTAAAATTTTGCTGAATATCATTCAAAAGCAGCTGCAGCAGTATATCAATAGGGAACTGGCAGAAATTTAAGCCAGATTCAGAAGAGGGCATGGAAACAGGGATATTGTTGCTGATGTCAGATAAATCCAGGCTGAAAGCAGAGAATACCAGAAAGATGTTTACCTGTGTTTTATTGTCTATTCAAAGGCATTTGACGTGTGGACTATAACAAATTATGGGTAACATTGGGAAGAATGGGAATTCCAGAACACTTAATTGTGCTCATGAGGAACCTGTGCATAGATCAAGAGGCAGTCATTCGAACAAACCAAGGGGATGCTGCATGGTTTAAAGTCAGGAAAGGTGTGTGTCAGGGTTGTATTCTTTCACCATACTTACTCAGTCTGTATTCTGAACAAATAATCCAAGAAGCTGGACTATATGAAGAAGAACGGGGCATCAAGATTGGAGGAAGACTCATTAATAACCTGCCCTATGCAGATAACACAACCTTGCTTGCTGAAAGTGAAGAGGACTTGAAGCACTTACTGATGAAGATCAAAGACCACAGCAGTATGGATTACACATTAGCATAAAGAAAACAAAAATCCTCACAACTGGACCAATAAGCAACTTCATGATAAACAGAGGAAAGATTGAAGTTGTCAAGGATTTCATTTTACTTGGACCCACAATCAACACCCATGGAAGCAGCAGTCAAGAAATCAAAAGACCCATTGCATTGGGCAAATTTGCCTCAAAAGACCTCTTTAAAGTGTCAAAAAGCAAAGATGTCACTTTGAAGAGTAAGGTGCTCCTGACCCAAGCCATGGTGTTTTCAATCCCCTCATATGGGTGTAAAAGCTGGACAATGAATAGGGAAGACTGAAGAAAAATTGACACTTTTGAATGGTGATGTTGGAGAAGAATATTGAATATACCATGTAGTGCTGAAAAAAACTAACAAATCTGTCTTGGAAGAAGTACAACCAGAATGCTCCTTAGAAGCAAGGATAGCAAGACTACATCTCACATACTTGCACATGTTATCAGGAAGGATCAGTCCCTGAAGAAGGACATCATGCTTGGTAAAGTGGAGGGCCAGAGAAAAAGAGAAAGATCCTCAACAAGATGGACTGACACAATGGCTGCAACAATGAGATCAAGCATAGCAACAATTGTGAGGATGGTGCAGGACCCGGCGGTATTTCATTCTGTTGTACATAGGTTCGCTATGAGTCAGATCTGACTTGACGGCACCTAACAACAACAACAACAAAGGACATTTGGCAGTTTCGGGAAACATTTTTCCTTGACATGACTGGAACTTAGTGGATATTGGCCAGGGATGCTGCTAAACATCTTGCAACACACAGAACTAAACCAAAAACCAAACCCATTGCTGTCGACTTGATTCCGACTCATAGTGACCCTATAGGACTGAGTAGAACTTCCCGGTAGTTTCCAAGGAGCGCCTGGTGGATTGGAACTGCTCACCTTTTGGTTAGTAGCCATAGCACTTAACCACTACACCACCAGTGTTTCTACCCACAGAACAGCCCCGTACAAAAGAAAATTACGTAGCCCAAAATGATAGCACTAAGTTTCAGAAAAACAAGTAAATAAGATCTTTTCAGGAACTAAGAGCCAAGAAATGATAAACAAAAGAATGTGTTCAGCTAGGGTGCTGGGTGAGAGAGGAGGAAGGATGCTTATATTACTTTCCTAGCGATGCTGTAACACAATACCACAAAGTGGGTGGCTCAAAAGAAGAAAAATTTATTGTCTCACAGTTACGGAAGCTAGAAGTCCAAATTAGTGTGTGGGCTGTGTTGATTCCTTCCGAGGCTTCTAAGGCAGTGGAAATTTATTGTTTTTATTATTAATTATAATTAAGAACTCTTAAGTTTAAGTTAGGTGTCATCATGAATTACATTCAACTCAATGACAACTAACAACAACAGGTATTAGTCCTAACTTTGCTTACTATTCCATGCCTATCTCCCATCTTCTGGTAATTTCAGGCATTCCTTGGTTTGCAGAAGCAGCATCCCATGGCTGTTCTTCCTCCACTTTCTTGTCACTGTGTATCTTTTCTTCTTTTATAAGGACACCAGTCATACAGGATTAGGACTCTCCCTACTCCAGTATGACCTCATGTGAACCTGTTAATATCTTCAAATACCCTATTTCCAAACAACATCGTGTACACAAGTACTAAGGGGTTAGGACTTCAACATATCTTTTTGGGGGACACAATTCAATCCATAAAATGCTCTAGAGAGATAGCAAGCAGAGATTGGAGAAGCTAAAATTCTAACTCATACCATCTGGTTCCAGAGTCTGTGATATGTCCACTGCCTCTGGTGTTATTCAAAATAATGCCTTCTGACACTGAGTGCCTACCAAGTGCTAAGGATTGGGTTAGAGACATTCTGTTTACTCTCTCATTTAATTCACCTTTTACGAATTACCTGTTTCCCCAAAATTGTAGTTGAAAACATGGTTTAGGTTTGTATTTTACAAAATTCCTAACACATTCATGCACATGAATGAATAAAAATGAGGAAATGATCTTTGCAGAGCATAGAAGAGAAATTCAGGAGCTGAACTTGACCAGCCTGAAGGTGACATTCTTAGTTTCCTAGGGCTATAGTAACAAAATACCATAAAGTGGATGGCTTTAAACAATAAAAATTAATTTTCTCACAGTTCTGGAGGCTAGAAGTCCAAATTAGGGTATCAGCCATGTTGATTTCTCCTGAGGGCTCTGAGAGAGGAACTGTTCCACGCCTCTCTCCTGGTTCCTGGTTTCTGTAGACAATCTTTGGCGTTCCTTTGCTCCTTGCAGAAGATGTATCTTCTCATGGTAACATCTCCTGTGTGACTCTGTCTTTGTATCTGGCTTCCTCTTTTATAAGACACCAGTAACACAGATTAGGACCCACTCTACTCACATATGACCTCATTAACTTAACTGATAACATCTTCAAAGAAAGACCCTATTACCCCAAGCAAAGTCATATTCACAGATACAGGGGTTAGGACTTCAACATATCTTTTGGAGGTACACAATTCAAACCATAGCGGTGACTTAAGGTAGCAAGTGGGAGGGTGGAGAAAACACTAATGTTTCTAAGCCTGAAGAGTTTCTGCCACAAATGAGAGCCATACTAGCAAAGGCTCGCTTAATAATACCAACTATAAATCACTTAATAAAATTAGAGCCAGATGCAGTGGGGAAGCAGGCACAGAGCTTTGGAGTTCTGTAGCCCAGCTCCCAGTTGCTGTCGAGTCGACTCTGCCTGATGGTGGCCCCATGTGTGTCAGAGTAGAATTGTGATCCATAGAATTTTCAGTGGCTGCTTTTCAAACGTAGATCACCAAGATTCCTTCTGAGGTGCCTCTGGGAGGCCTCAACCTCTAACCTTTCCATTAGCAGCGAGCATGTTAACCGTTTGCACTATCAAGAGACTTCATGTTAGGGGCCACAATTCCCTTACCATTCTTCTCTCTGCTCTGGTTCCTCATCTGAGAAACAGGAAATGGTTATAAACCCTTGCATTTTCCCAGGGCCTTGCAGTAACCAAGCACCCTCTCATACATTATCAAATGTGAGCCACCCATTAACCTTGAGGAGGGAAGACAAGCACTACCACCCCACCTGGGGAATTTGATTAGTTGGAATGGGCTCAGCTTCCTCATCTTTTATGTGTTGACTATAACAATACTACTTACCTCCTAGGCTAGGTTCACATAAAATAAGGTATGTGAAGTACCTGACACATAGCAGGGACTCAATCAATCTTTTGTATATAGATGTGTAAATTGCCTGGCACACATGTAACCTCCATTTCTCGTTCTGGACTCACAGTTTCTTCCATTATTTAAATACTGGTTAAAAACCACATTGCCATTGAGTCAGTTTCAACTCATAGCGACTCTATAGCACAAAGTAGAACTGCTCCATAGGGTTTCCAAGCAGCAGCTAGTGGATTCGAACTGCCGACCCTTTGGTTAGTAGCTGAGCTTTTAACTACTGAGCCACCAGGGCTCCAATATTTAAATATTAAGTGACTCAATTCCCCATCCTACATGTTTATTCAGGAAAGGCATACCCCTCCTGAATAGTCTGTGGTTTGTATCCGGTTAGAAGGAATTTCTAGTGCACATAGCCTCCTGGTTGTGGTCTCTCACTTCCCATTCCAAATTCCTCCTCTCCAGTTCCTCCAGCCTATCTGGACATCACATTTATGCTCCTACTGGCCAACTCCTGTTCTCTCTACATCTCTTCATCCTGAGCATGGACAGAGCCTTCTCCCTTTCATTTCTCAAAACATAATGCTGCTGTGTGAGATAGATACTACTGGATGCTTCTAGAGCACTAAAAGGAATTGTAGCATGAAATAGAAGAAAAATTCACCCTCAGACATCACTACTTCTAACATGCATCGGTCAGTCTCTCCCGGGTCATCTCTCTTCTGGGGTGCACACCCACTGTCACATGGCTGGGACCCATACTCCCCCAACAGTGCCTCTCTCCCCTCACCTGCCCCCACCCCAATAGCCTGGCTCCTCCCCCCTCCTCACTCAGCTCACTAGTCCCTATCTTCCAAGTTTCTAAGATCCTCTTTTACTATATAAGATGATTTTAGTCCTTTGCTCAATAGCTCCATTCAAAGGTCCAAAAATAAAGCTCAAAGGTCTTATTTTTTATAGTCAAAAGGCTCATAGAATAACAGAGAAAAATGAACTCTGCCACTGACCCCTTCTGCTCCCAAAACTGCAGAAATGACTACAGCTTGATTTTATATAGGTATTCATTCTTCCTTCACACTACACAGAGTACCCACTTAATAACTATCAATTTTTTGTGTAAAAATTGGGAAACTGAGGGTAGAGAACTTAATTGAGTTGTTAAAGATCTGTTCATTTGAACAAGCATGAAATGTCAACCCACATGGAACAGAGCTCAGGTAAGTGGTTCACCTGGATCAGAACAAGGTCTGGTGACTCAGCACCAGTCCAGCTGAGTCTGGAAATGCCTAAAGGAGGCTTCCATATTCAGCAGAGTACTCCAGCTCTTTGGAGAAACTGCTGTACTGGGTAAGTGTCTCATCCTGTTCTTGAAGATGTTCATTCAGATGACAAACTTCTACCTTAGTCTCCCACACTGTGCATTAGCCTTTGAAGTTTCTTTGAACTGACCTTAGTGCTTCATTCTCTATTGCCAGAGTTCTTAGATACCAGCAACAGAAACAATTTAGACAGAAAAAGGAATTTATTAAAGAACATTGGTAGTTAATTGCAGGAGAAGGATGTGGCAGTCTGCTTCCATACAGATTACAGCCTTGGAAACCCTATGGGACAGTTCTGTTCTGTCCTATAGGGTCACTATGAATGAGAATTGACTCAATGGCAATGAGTTTGGTTTTTGGTTGGTAGTTAATCGAATTTTAGGGAGGGCTGGAGAGCTGGGCTTGGAGCAAAACAACCAAGAGCTGTAACAAAAAAAGTAGAATCTTAAAATCTGGAGTTACTTGATTGAATGGGCTATAGGCGGCACTATTGGGAAGAGGACAATACTGGAAAGCTGAAAGCCAGGTGTGACAGTCCAAGCCAGAGATGATGAGGGTCTGAACTAAAGCAGGTGTTATTGAGATGCAAAGAGGGGACAGACTCAGGAAGCAGTTGGAAGCACCTATAGACTCATTAGATGGGATAAGGAAACAGAAACTTTCTTAGACCACTCCCTAGTTACCAGCTAGATAATAGGATAGATGGCAGGATCACTGGCTGCAATAGGAAATACAGGTGGGGAATCGAGTACGGAGACAGGTGGCAGAGGGAGGGGATGAGAGTAGTCTGGGAATACTGAGGTATAGATGGCTGTGGTACATCCCTATGAGTATGGCCAGCTGGCAGATGGACTGAAGCTAAGGGAAGATATTGGGAAGAAGACAGAGAATAGGTTATCAGAACTTGCTAGTATTTGAAGTCAGTGAAATACTTGAGTCTGCCCAAGGAGAGACAGTAGAGAATAAAAGTGTGTCAAGGTCAGAACTAGGGTCACCAACTCATCTTAATTTTCCTGAGACTGTCCTAGTTTTAAAACTGAAAGACCTACATCCTGGGAACCTCTTAAAACCTGGGCAAACCACAATACTTGGTCGCCCTAGCCAGAACCTACTGTGTAGGAAATAAGAAATAATATGAGAGAGAGATGATTTGTTCAAGGTTATCTATCTGGTTGGTTGCAAAACCATGGCTAGAACCCAGGCCTCCAAACTCCCAGGCCTTTGCACTATCTTCTTCCTCTGCCAAACAAGTGCAAAATTGAATAAGATGAACAGGAGAGCCAAGTACTAGGGTTCAAATCCTAGATGCCCAACTCAGTAGGTGTCTGATCTAGGGCAATCCAATTACTCTCTCTAGCCTTGCTTTCCTTACCTAAAAACCAAAGGTAATATATGTATACTCCTTACTCCCAGGATGAAATGTTGGACTAAATAGAAACATAATTAAAAAAAAAACCTCATTGCCATCAAGTCGATTCTGACTCATTGCAACCCAATAGGTCAAAGTAGAACTGCCCCATAGGGCTTCCAAGGAGAAGCTAGTGGATTTGAACTGCTGACCTTTTGGTTAGCAACCAAATGCTTAACCACTGTGTAACCAGGGCTCCAAAATAAAAACTTACAGGTGGTAAAAGATAGAGACTCTGCCAGGAAACTGACAAGAGAAGAAAAGGGCCATAGACAAGTGGACCTGTCTCCTGATTTTGGATTCCAATCCCAAGAATACTGGCTCTCCCATGCCCAGCCCTCATACTGGTTTGAAAAGTTTAAACCTCACTAAGTGTCCTCACCACTCCTTTGAAAAATATGCTCCCACTACTAAAAATGTTAGAGTAAAATATATTTCCCCAGAAAATGCTGGTGGATTTATCACAACTGGACCATTCATCTGTTAAAAAGCAGAATGGCATTTATTGCCAATTGCTCACTTTATGGGAGAAAAGAAACGGGGAGCCTAATAAGCTTGGTTAATTTTTTTTTTTTTTTCTTTTATGGCTCCAGCAACTGCACTAAATATTCAGTCTTCTCTTTTTATGCAGTTTGGAGACTGCTCTGAACTTTGGAAGTGTAATGAGGAAGGCTCCAGAAGACTGTGTAGTGCTGCCTCAAGTGGAGATACTGAGTAAAGAGAAACTGAGAGCGTTCCCAGGAAACTTCCCTGATGAAGGTCCACATGACTGCAGAGCAGTTTACCAAATCATGGGTGTCACTTTAAAAATCCATCAGAAGATGGGCATGTTATGCATAGTGACTTGGCTGAAATGATTTGAATACACACTGGTGCCTTAATTTCTTAGTGCTGCCATAAATACCAAAGTGGGTGGCTTTAAAGAACAGAAATTTATTTTCTCACAGTTCTGGAGGCTTAAAGTTCAAATCAGGGTCTCAGCCATGTTGATTCCTTCCATGGGCCTCTCTTGGAGTTCCTTGGTGTCTGTCTTCCCCTCATGTGTATCTCTATGTCTACTCTGGTCTTTCTATAACTCAGAAGTGATTAGGTTTAGGATCCACTCTATACTGCTACGACCTCATTTACAAACAAAAGGAAACCTCTATTTCCAAGCAGGGTCATATTCATAGGTACAGGGGTTAAAACTTTGACGAATTTTAGGGGGAACACAATTTAATCCGTAACAACTGGGTATTCACTCTGTCTTTAATTGCATAAAGTGGTAGACAAGAGTTTTAAATGAGAGGGTTATGGAGTTAGACAGATACAGGTCCAAGCCTTTTCCCTGACATTTGTTTACTATATCAACTTACCGTTTGGGATCACCCAGAAAGCCAATTTCAAGTGTTCAACCCCCACAATCCCACAACATGCACACACTCATGTACATACTCTGATGCTCCCGTAAATTTCATTAATCTCCTACTTTAGGATTTTGAGAGTGTCCACTATTGATCACACACTACTTTCTCTGGAGCACGATGTTACACAAAGAACATCAAAGGCTTGGTTTTTCAATCCCATCTCTACCATTGTAATGACCTTCTAGGCCAGTGTTGTTCAAAAGAACTTCCTGAGATGATGGAAGTATCCCGATCTGCGCTGTCCAATATGGCAACCACTAGCCATACATGGAAAACGTAGACTCAAAATGTGGCTATGATGACTGGGGAATTAATTTGAATTTTATTTAATTTTAATTTGTTTAAATGTAAATTTAAATAGCTACACATTTCTGGTAGTTACCTTATTGGACAGCTCAGATCTACCTGTTCAAGCCTCAGCTTCTTCATGTGTAAAAGAGTGCCAAAAATATGTTCCAAGCAAAGTTGTTTTGACTATTAAATGTTATAACGCATGTAATTATTGAACAATATCATTAATATCACACACAAGTAAAAATTTGCTGAAAGGTCATTCAAAAGCAGTCACAGCAGTACATTGACAGGGAACTGCCAGAAATTCAAGCCAGATTCAGAAGAGGACATGGAACAAGGGATATGATTGCTGATGACAGATGGATCATGGCTGAAAGCAGAGAATACCAGAGAGACATTTACCTGTGTTTTATAGACTATGCAAAGGCATTCGACTGTGTAGATCATAACAAATCATGGATAGTATTGCAAAGAATGGGAATTCCAGAACACCTAATTGTGCTCATGAGGAACCTATACATAGAACAAGAGGCAGTCATTAGAACAGAACAAGGGGATATTGTATGGTTTAAAGTCAGGAAAGGTGTGCTTTAGGATTGTATTCTTTCACCATACTTATTCAATCTGTACACTAAGCAAATAATCCAAGAAGTTGGACTATATGAAGAAGAACAGGACATCAGGATTAGAGGAAGACTCATTAACAACCTGTGTTATACAGATGACACAACCTTGCTTGCTGAAGGTGAAGAGGACTTGAAGCACTTACTGATGAAGATGAAAGACCACAGCCTTCAGTATGGATTACACCTCAACATAAAGAAACCAGAAATCCTCACAACTGGACCAATAAGCAACTTCATGATAAACAGAGGAAAGATTGAAGTTGTCAAGGATTTCATTTTACTTGGATCCACAATCAACACCCATGGAAGCCGCAGTCAAGAAATCAAAAGATGCATTGCATTGGGCAAATTTGCTGCAAAAGACCTCTTTAAAGTGTTAAAAAGCAAAGATGTCACCTTGAAGACTAAGGTGCACCTGACCCAAGCTATGATGTTTTCAATCACCTCATATGCATGTGAAAGCTGGATAATGAATAAGGAAGACCTAAGAAGAATTGACACCTTTGAATTGTGGTGTTGTCGAAGAATGCTGACTATACCATGAACTGCCAAAAGAACAAACAAATCTGTCTTGGAAGAAGTACAACCAGAATGCTCCTTAGAAGCAAGGATGGTGAGACTATGTCTCACATGCTTGGAAATGTTATCAGAAGGGACCAATCCCTGGAGTGGGACATCATGCTTGGTAGAGAGTCAGCAAAAAAGAGGAAGACCCTCAATGAGGTGGATTGACACAGTGGTTGCAACAATGGGTTCAAACATGACAACGATTATGAAGATGATGCAGGACCTAGCAGTGTTTCATTCTGTTGTACACAGGGTCACGATGAGTTGGAACAGACTCGATGACACCTAACAACAACAACAATGCATGTAAAGCCCCTAACCATGCGCCTAGAACATAGTCAGGGCTCAATGTCTTAGTTACCTTGTGCTGCCATAACAAAAAATACCACAAATAGGTAGCTTTAAAGAATAGAAATTTATTTTCTCATAGTTCAGGAGACTAGAAGTCTGAAATCAGAAAGTGGCTCTAGGGAGAGGTCCTTTCTTGCTTATTTTATCTTCTAGTATCTGGCAATCCTTGGAGTTTCTAGACTTGTAGATGTCTCTACCACATGTGTCTGTCTTCATATGGTGTCTTCCCCACTGTGTGTGTACCTGTGTCTATTTTGCTCTTTTTATAACTCAGAAGTGATTAGGTTTAGGATCCACCTACACTAGTATGACCTCATTAACATAACAAAAGAAAAACTCCTATTACCAGGTAAGGTCGTATTTACAGGCACCGAAAACAAAACCTGTTGCAGTCAAGTCAATTCTGACTCATAGTGATCCTATAAACAGAGTAGAACCTCCGTGTCAGGCTTCCAGGGAGCTGCTGGTGGATTTGAACTGCAGACCTTTTGGTTAGCAGCCAAGTTCTTAACCATTGCGCCACCAGGATACAGGGGTTAGGATTTCAACACATATTTTGGCGGAACACGATTCGATCTATATAATTCAGTAAGACAACAAAGTAGATCTCCTCCATGTGTCCACTTTCAATTGGCCCTAGAATTAATGCTTCAAGCCTGCTCCATGGGGTCTGATATTAACCAGGTGTGTCAGGCAGCATAAAGGTTCCAATCAGCAGTTATCCTGAAGCCGGGAGAAAGCCATCTATCTTAGAGAACTTTCCCATGGGTGGCCAAGAACGTTCTGCATGAGGAAACCTATTAACTGCTTTATCAGGTGAATATTTACAGGAAGTTAGAAAATGCTAAACTGAGCTAAGGAAAATGCTCCTCCATGGAGTTTCATGGCCAATTAATGTTCTGAAATTTCATTAAGGGGATTTATAGATAAAGATTACTAACTAACCACACAAATCCATTTTTAAACATTTCTCCCAACCTGGTGGTTCTATTCAGATGTGACACTGGGTGTCTAAGTGCTAAAGGAGTTCTCTTTTAATTGTATTTGTGTTTAATTGTATTTGTGGTTTTTTTATTGTATTTGTAATTTTCATTTAATTTTATTGATTAAAAACAAAACTATAATGCTCTAATATCGTCAGCCACGGGCAGTATTTCACAAAGACCTAGACTGTCAACCAAGAAACAGACTTTAAATGTCATCTGAAATCAACCCCCCCTCTAAAGTTAAAGGAGCCCTGGTGGCACAGTGATTAAAAGCTCTACTGTTAACAAAAAGGTTGGCATTTCAAATCCACCAGCCGCTCCTTGGAAACCCTATGGGGCAGTTCTACCCTCTGCTCTAGGGTCACTATGAGTCAGAATAGACTTGACAGCAATGGGTTTGGTTTTATTTATTTATTTTTATTTTTTGCTAACATTAAAGCCCTCCCAACATATCTCTTTAGCTTTGGCTTGAATAACTCCTACGATGAGGATTACCCTGTTTCCTACCATCACTGCCAGTTGTAGTCAAGTCAATTCTGACTCATGGAGACCCCCTATATGTCAGAGTAGAACTGTACTCCATAGGATTTTCAATGGCTAATTTTTCAGAAGTGGATTGCCAGGCCTTTCTTCCAAGGCACTTCTGGGTGGACTTGAACCTCCAAACTTTAGGTTAGCAGCTGAGCACATTAACTATTTGCACCATCCAGGGGCTCCTTCCCTGTGTCCTAATGCAGCTTATCTTATGATTGGGTATGTCATATTTTTTTATAAATAGCTTTCTATGGTGATAACTTTGAACATGTTATCAGGAAGGACAAGTACCTGGAGAAGGACATAATGCTCAGGAGAGTAGAGGGCCAGAGAAAGAAAGGAAGACCATCAGTGCGATGGATTGACACAGTGGCTACAACAATGGGCTCAAACACAGCAATGACTGAGAGGATGATACAGGACCAGGCAGTATTTCATTCTGTTGTACATAGTGTCACTATGAGTCAGAACGTACTCAATGGCACCTAACGACAACAACATGGTGAGCAAAAATTCAGTGAAGGAACATGGTATCTTAGAAAGAGCTTGGGTTCTGCTTATGTCTTCAGTTATAGAATGGAGATAACACTGTAGCATAGGGTTATTGGGAAGACTAAGCTAGACAGAGATGCAATGTATTATATTCCATCCTGTTCCTTTCCACATCTCTGTTTCAGCCCTAGGAGTAAGGTGATGGTTATTAACTTCTCACAGTTCTTGTCCCTGAGGATGACTTGAGGTAATAGCGGCGGTAGTAGAAGTAGTTTGCAACTACCACTATAACATCATTTTTACTAATATTATTATTCTTAATTCCTCTTCCACAGCCTTGTAAATATGCATACATGTTCCATCTCTCTTCTGCATCTTTTTTCACCAGGTTTGGCAACCTTATGTCCTTCAACACCTCTCACCTGTTAAGAGTTTCAGACACCTCTGCAGTCTTAAGGATTCAACAAGAATGGTATGGTGCGTCAGTGACTGGCTGACCGAGGGAAATGCAACATTGGAAACATCTAGAACTTGTCCCTCACTCTGGCCTCAAGTTCCATGATGATGATGACTTTGTTAGCTGCCATCAAGTCAACCCTGACGTGTAGAGACCTTATGTACAGCAGAACTCAACATTGCCTAGTCCTGTGTCCTCCTCATAATCACCAGCATGTTTGAGTCCATCATTATGGCTATCATACCAGTCCATATCAGCAAGGGTCTCCCAGGCCCCAATGCCTACTTTTCTGTCCCCAAACCTGGTCCTGTCCTCTATTCAGTTCTACTTCAGGCCTCAGCACTCAGTTTGGATTTACAAACCCATGAGTACATATTAAGATTCTCATTCTGTGTACAACTATGTTCCAAATTTCTTAACCAACCGGGAACATCTGACATTTATCGAGCACCTATTATTAGCCAGGCACTGCTCTAAGCACTTTATGTTTGCTAACTAATTTACTCCTTGCCTGACTCTGTAAGGTGAGTGATATTTTATCATCCCCATTTTCAGATAGGAAAATAGAGATCAAGCAACTTGCCAACTAGTAAATAGTTAAGCCAGGATTTGAACTCAAGCAGCCTAATGTCAAAACTTGTGATTTATAGTAAATTTTAGTTCTATTCAACAAGTCTTTATTGAACAGCTAGCATGTTGCTTTCAGTGTGAGAGGGGCTGTATCTTTTACTTTAAATAAGGCAACGTATTCATAGAAATTAAGAATTCAGATCAAATAATCAAACTTCCAAATCAGTTAGGGAAATCAATGCCCAAAGAGGGACAATGACTCGTTTAAGGTTACTCAGTAATGACAAAGCATGGATTCAAAATTTAATGTCTTGTTTCACTGCTCTTTCAACAATACCATGCAGTACGTGAAAATATTTTGAAAAAAAAAAGTGCTGTACAAGTTTATGATATATTTATTATTGTTAATATCTTTCCTCTCCCACAGAGCAAAATGTTTTTCACACAATAGGTGGCTGACAAACAGGTTTAGACTATAAAAAGTGGACTTAGGGATATAATTTAAAATTCAAGGTCTTAGGCAAGGAAGGCCTCTTTGAAAATACATAGGAAAGGCATTTTTGCAGGGCCAACATTCCATTAGCACGTCAAATCATTAATCATATGTTGTGCTTAAAGTCAACCCTATGCCTTTGCCTGTAAACGTTTAACAGATTGGAAACAGATGACCTGTTTCCTGGCCTCCCTTTCAGTGGTGAAGTACTTGGGCAAAACTGCAGCAGGTTAGCTCCTCTCAATCAGGCTAATAAGGGCCTGGATGCCAATGAAACTACCCTGTGGAATTGGGCTGATGCATCTTGGTAGTTCATGATCTGGACAAAAGAAGCCATCATGGAAACAAGACTACATCTCATTATTACTCCCATTTTATAGAGCAGGAAACTAAGGCTCTCCAGAGGCTGTATGCATAGAGGCTGAACTAACAAGTAAAAGAAGTAGAAACCAAACTCAGGTTTTATAACTCCAAAATCCTAAAGCATTAATTGGATATCTTCATTCTGAAGCTACAATAATTCCATTAAGGAGAAAAAAATAATCAATAGCTAATTCACACTCATATCTGTTGAGCAACTGTCTTGTATCTAGAACTAAGCTGGATTGTTGGGATCTAGGAAGTGTTTGACATGATCTCAACCCCCTAAGAGCATCTATGAAATCACTGGTTGGTATAAACAGTGTGTTCTTGACTACTAACCTAAAGATTGGTGGTTCAAACCCACCCAGGGCACTGTGGAAGAAAGGCCTGGTGATCCACTATCTTAAAGATTACAGCAAAGAGAACCCTTTAGAGCAGTTCTACTCTATACCACATGGGGTCAGTATCATGAATTGGAATTGACTGGATGGCAATGTTTTGTTTGTTTGTTTAAGAGCATCTATATCACCAATTAGCATAAGAAGTGTTATGAACAAATCTTTTAGAATCCTTTAAATTCTTGCATGATTCTAGTAGATCCTAAAGCCATATAACAGAGTGATTAAGAGTAGGGACTCAGGAGTCGGAATTCTTAGGTTAAAATCTTGTCTCTGATACGTACTAACTATATGACCTTGAACAAATTACTTAATCTCTTTGAGCCTCAGTTTCTACCCCCTTCTGTAAAAAGGGTTAATATTAGTATCTACCTCACAGGGCTGTTGAGAAGATTAAATGAGTTAGTATACAGAAAGCTCTGGAAACCCTGGTGGCGAAGTGGTTAAGAGCTATGGCTGCTAACCAAAAAAGGTCAGCAGTTCGAATCCACCAGGTGCTCCTTGAAAACCCTACGGGGCAGTTCTACTCTGTCCTATAGGGTTGCTATGAGTTGGAATCGACCCGATGGCATTGGTTTTTTTTTTATATGGAAAGCTCTAAGTCCAGGGTTAGTCACGTAGTAAACATTTTATGTGCGTGTTTTTATGTTTCTATAGATTGGAAAACCAAGACTGATAAAGTATCAATGAGCCCAGAAGTTGTACAGACAACAATGGAAGCATAAGAGGCAGAAGCCGAGGGCCTGTTGCTGTGATAACATTCCAGATGTGATGTTCTTCCTTTGACTCCTTCAGGATTGCACAAGCAATCCTGGAACTCCTATTGGTACAAGAACAGGGGAATTCTACTCAAGCTGCCTGGTGTAGGTAGTTGTTTGGATGTAGTAATCTGTTTTTAATCTTGTGTGTAAATTAATACAGAGGTTAGTCAGTGGGTGCATATTAATCTAAAATAAATGAATGTATTTGAATTAATCGATCTTCAGTCTATGTAAATTGATAATTTATAATGATGTTAGCACAAATTGCAATGATATATCATTTTAAAATTAGATTCAGTGCTCCTTAAGGCTGCAAGGACTCTGTGGAGTTGAGTATAACTTGAGACAACTTTAACATGTAGATTGGTCTTGCAGTAGCCTGGGGACAGTAGCAGAGGACAGGGAGACCAGAGGGCAATCTTCAACAACATTCTACGAAAGGGTGATGGTAACAGGACCCACAAGGTCACGAAATTTAGGAAAGAGCAAGAAAAAAATCAATGAAACACACACATTCCACATTCCACAGTTCATTTTCTGGCTTGGGGCATAAGACCTTGAGACTTCAATTCAAGTAAATGCAATCTGCAGGTATTAAATTGACTGCAGCTTGATGAAGAGGAAAGCTTTGGCTGGTCCCTGCATCTACTTGTTGTTGATGTGAGACAGATAACCTTGCTGAGGCTGGTGATTTCACCTGAAAAATCGGCTTTATAATCCCAAGCTTAAAGTATTGTTATGAGAACTAAATAATATCAGATGTAAAGTGAAAAGCCCAGTTTTTGGAAAACAGGGTAGTAACTAAGAGAATGGAGCCAGATTGCCTGGGTACAAATCCTGACATTTCCACTAGCTAGCTTTGAAACTCTGGGAACATTACTTAGCCTTTCTAGGGCTCAGTTTTCTCACTTATAGAAAATCAAAACTAAACCCATTGCCATCAAGTCGATTCTGACTCATAGAGATCCTAAAGACAGTGCCAACCTCTTAGGATTGGTTTGATAATTAAACACAAACGTGCACTGCCAGTTTACTGTACTAAGAAGATGCTTGGCAAATGTTAGTTATTATAAATTATTGTCATTAATGTTATCATGATTGCTGGATGGGCATATTGTGAAATTGGCTCAGGAAGAAAGGAGAGATGGAATGAAGTAAGATGAACATACCAGTAAAAGATCATGTGGTCAGAAAGTCAAGAAAAGTAGGAAGAGAAAAACTGTGTGGGGTGCAATTATATGGCACCCAGGCCCCAGCTCCTACTTCCCTCATGCAAGGAAGACATTGCTAACCACACACAGTATCCTTCCCTGCTAACCTAGACCTAACTCAATAATTTTTTTCATGCGTACAAGGTTAGAGAAGTGCCTACAGAGAGGATTACCTAAAGGCAAGAAGCTGAACATTACTTTGCAAGATAAAGAATAAGGGATTAGGAGAGCTCTTGATTTCCTCTCTTGAAAATGAGCCCTGTGCAAAAAGGGACTGTGGTCTGTGATGAGTCCAAAGATCAGATGAGAAAATTTGCCCTGGTGTCCAAGGCTGTGATTCTTACCTGTAACTGCTCAGAAATAAAAGTACCAATACCCAGTCATCCAGTCAGAACTGTGGAGCCATCTGGCTGATGGTATCATTTTGGAACCTGCAGAAGGAAATCCCAAAAGACGGTTATAGCACACTGTCCATAACTGCCATGAGTGGGAGAGAAGAATAAGTAAACAACAAAATGGAGCAAGAAATTATCATTAACTACAAATCCGTGACCCAGCAGAAACTCTTTGTGAAGATTTTATGGAAGGAGGCAGGTTTGCTATGGAGATGGGGAAACCATTTATTCCAGGATTGGGGAAGAAATTCAGAAATGCAGTCCCTCATGTTTCTCTTATATGTGCAAATGTGCATGCATGCAGACACACACACATGCACACATACACACAAATACACATACTCGCACATGGGCACACTCATATTTACACATGAACACTCACTCATACACAAATGCACGCTCACATACATGCAAACAAGTTTGATAGTAATTTCCAAAATCACAAATACTACCCAAGAGTTTATTCATTCTTTCCAAAAATCAGAATTTCTGAGTTATCTTACAACTTAATAATAAACTAAAATAGAATATTATCCTCTAGTCAAAAATAAAACCTCTGTCTCTTTGGTGGTCAGGTAATAGTCCGCCTCACCTATGCCTAAATTGTTCCTCATCATCATCTAGTGTACAATTGGTGGAACTTTGGGGCTTCCATTCTAAATCAGCAAACTATCACTAAATAAATTGCGCTGAATGGGGTCAAATCAGATGATTGAAAGTACATTGGGGGGGGACTAAATAGACAATAGATAAGTGGTAACTTTGGTGAAGGGTAAGATAGTACACAATACTGGGGAAGCCAGCACAACTTGTACAAGGAAAGGTCATGGAAGCTCAATAGACACAACCAAACTCCCTGAGCGACTGAATCGCTGGGTAGAGGGCTGTGGGGACCATGATCTCAGGGAACATCTGGCTCAACTGGCATAACACAGTTTTTAAAGACAACGTGCTACATTCTACCTTGGTGAGTAGCATCTGGGGTCTTAAAAACCTGTGAGCAGCCATCTGAAGATACTCCACCGGTCTCACCCCTTCAGGAGCAAGGGAGAATGAAGAGAACAGGATACAAGGAAAAGATTAATCCAAAGGACTAATGGACCACAGCTACCATGGCCTCCACCAGACGGAGTCCAATACAGCTAGATGGTGCCCGGCTACCACCACTGACTGCTCTGACCGATATCACAACAGAAGGTCCTGGACAGAGCTGGAGAAGGATGTAGAACAAAATTCTAACTCACAAAAAAAGACCAGATTTACTGGGGTGACAGACTGGAGAAACCCCGAGAGTATGGCTCCCGGACACCCTTTTAGCTCGGTGGTGAAGTCACTCTCAAGGTTCACCATTCAGCCAGGGATTGAACAGCCCCATAAAACAAAACAGGACTAATGAGGCACAGCAGTCCAGGGACAAGGACTAGAAGGCAGGAGGGGACACGAAAGCTGGTGATATGGAACCTAAGGTTGAGAAGGGACAATACTGACATGTTGTGGAGTTCTTAACCATTGTCATAAGGCAATACGTGTACTAACTGTTTAATAAGAAACTATTTGTTCTGTAAACCTTCATCTAAGGTACAAAAAAAAAAAAGCATTATCTACGTGAGATCAAATTGACAATGGCAACTCAAAAGTTTTGATGGGAAGCCTGGGGGCAGTGAGTTGAAGATAACGGTGATTATAATTTGGAAAAGGATAGTGAGAATAGCAGCACAACTGGAAGAATGTAATCGATGTCACTAAATTGTACATGTAGCAACTTTTGAAATTGTGTAACTTTGGCTATGTATATTTTCACCAAAAAAAAAAAAAAAGGTCCTCCAAGGTTGAGAAGGGAGAGTGTTGACATATTGTGGGGTTGTTAACCAATGTCATAAAACAATATGTGTACTGACTGTTTAATGAGAAACTATCTGTTCTGTAAACTTTCATCTAAAAATTTTTTTTTAAAAGTACATCAGAACTTTCAAGTGTACATAGCAGATAAGCTCAAGAATACTTTCCTAGAGAAACACTCCCACATGAACCCAAGGAGACACGTGTATACAAAGATGCTTACTGCAACATTTGAAACTAAAACTAAAACTAGGAAATAATCTAAATGTTCATCAATAAGGAAATGACTAAACAGAATTGTTTGGTTTATTTATTTTTTTTTTTAATGAGGTAACTATAAATATTAGATCTCCAAAACATATTAGTTGACTGGAAAAAAAGCAAATTTCAGATAAACAGTTGCCATCCAGTTGATTTTGACTCATGGTGACCCCACATGTGTCAGAGTAGAACTGTGTTCCATAGGATTTTCATTGGCTGATTTTTTGGAAGTAGATCACTAGGCCTTTGTTCTGAGGCACCTCTGGGTGGACTCCAACCTCCAACCTTTCAGTTAGCGGCAGAGTGTACTAATTGTTTGCACCACCCAGGGACTCCAATCTTCACAAAGACCCGGTAAAAAAAGTGCTTTGTAACTCTCAGTTTACATACAAGAAGACTGAGACACAGATAGTTTAATAACTTTGTTCAGGTCACAGAGCTAAGACATGACAGAAGCAGGATCTTAACTAGGCAGTTTGCCTCCTGAGCTGAATTTTCAAACCAAGAGTATTCTGATTGCCAAGGACAGCAATGATCTTTATTGTGACTGATGTTGTTATTTCACAGAAGGTTCTCAGAGGTTACAACCACACTAGAGTTGTATCACCTCATTAACCCCTGTCTGTGAAAGGACAACCTAATGACCTGAGCAGACCAGATAATGGGTCTTGAGGACTCTCATTTCTAAGGCGAAGAGCTGAAACCACAGAGCTGCAGGGCTCCCACCCTGGCTGCTCCTCTCACTGCAGATTAAAAACAAACAACTCTCAAGAAACCCACTTGTGAGGCCCTAAGCTAGATCTTCTGGCAGGGAGCTGAGGAGGCACTTAATATGGAAAGTCATGTCCCTGAAGCGCTTGCTACTTCTGTGAAGATTGATCTGTACGGTTCCAAATAAATAAAAATGAATTGGAGTTGAAGGTGTTCTCAGCTATGAGGCCTGAAACATTGGATGTGAGCACCTCATACACACACGCACACACACATCACCTTGATGCCCAGACTGTCTTGTCCCAAACTCAAGCCCTCTCCTTACCATGGATGATTTGTGAAAACACAGTAACAGGGATTCAGTTTCATCTCATAATCACAATTGTATTTTACAGTTGAGAACAAGGAAGCACAGAAAGGTTAAATAGCTTGCCAAAGGTCACACCGCTAGGATGCAGTAAAGTCAGTGTCCACCCCAGGTTTTTCTGTCTCTCTTGCCTTTGCCCTTTCAGCTATAATGGTGTTTGGGCAGTGCTTGCCCTCAGAAGTGTGATCATCTCTACCCAACTATGAGCCAGAGTCCCTTCTAAAGCTTACCTGTTGTTATGGATTGAATTGTGTCCCCCAAAATGTGTGTTCGAATCCTAATACCTTATACCTGTGGATGTATTCCCATTTGGGAATAGGGTTTTTTGTTATGTTAGTGAGACCATTTTAGTGTAGGGTGTGTCACAAACCTAATCACTTCTGAGTTATAAGGAGCAGCATAGACACAGAGACAAGAAGAACATACTGGATAAGATAGATGCCACGTGAAGTTTGCCAAGGAACCAAGGAAAGTCCTGGCTACAGAAGCTGCAAGAGACAAGGATTTTCCCACAGAGCCAACAGAGAAAGAGCCTTCCCCTAGAACTGGTGCCCTGACTTCTAGCCCCCCAAACCTTGAGAAAATAAATTTCTGTTCTTTAAAGTCACCCACTTGTGGTATTCTGTTACGGCAGCACTAGGAAACTAAGACACCCAACATCTCTCTTCTTTCAGTAAAAAGGGAAAAGTATCAGAATGACAGAGGACAAGAGAACTGGATTCAGAATTACAAGACGAAAATGTCCTCTTTTGAGGTACTGTCACTTAATACACTTGTAGCTAAGAAGTCAAGAGTTCATTCTCTAAGCAATGGGGATACTCTAAAAGATTTTGATCTATTGGTGACTCTTGTCAAGTGCTAATTTGGGATAAGTCAGGTTACAATGTGACAGGTAGATTAAAAAGAGTTCAGAGTTAGAAAAACTAGTTAGGAAGTAGTATACCAAAGACAATGTTGTGTTCACCACTCCATTTCCCCTTTCTGTACATACAAAATCTTTGCATTTCGTGCTCTACCTTTAAGTTCGGTTAAAGCCATGAGCTGAGCTCTCACTAATAGAACACAGGCAGAAATGATTTAAGCCATTCCCAGGCATTCCACTGTTAGCAATTTATCCTAGAGAAATACTGTACAACTGCACAAAATTATACTACAAGAATGTTTATTGCAACACTGCTCATAATAACTAAAACTTGGAAAGAGACCAGAAGCCAACAGGAGACCAAATAAATAATTGGTATAACCAAGATTTGGAATTATATGTAACCTTCAAAATAAATAAAATGGTCTCAGTTATTATGAGTAGCTTGTGTCATACTAATTCTCCCACTGAGAACAATCTAAAAGTTGGATCAAACACTACTTTTTAAAAACTCTTTTTGAAGGCATCAGAGAGTAACCAAGGCAAATAAGAACTGAGGGGTCAGAACCTCTAAAAGAAAGGAAAAGTAATAAGATGAGCCCTACTTCCACAGTCATACTTTTCCTTTGTGGCTTTGCCAATCTGCAGTACAGGACACAGAGGCTAAATATAAAGCAATGGCATAGAATTTGCAGCAATCTCAGCAAACTAGGAAGAAAACATATTGGAGGTAAGAGTAATTAAGGCAGCCAGGACTGGACAGGCCCAGATCTCAGAGAAAAGGGAACCACAGAACACTAAGCCCAAAACTGCACATTGAATTTTCCCCTAAAATTGGAGTCCAGAGTCCATCATGAAAGAAAGACCCTGATAGAAAGCCTAGGTTTTCAGCTGAGATCATTATAAGGCTGTACTCAAGCTTGCAAGTGGCCACCTAAGATAAAATTGTTGGTCTCAACTAGTCTGCAGTAAAAGAGAAAGAAGAAAACCCAAGATTCAGAGAAGGAACCAGTCTACAGCGCTAATTGTCTACATGAACCATGGCTTCCTCTACCCTGAAACCAGAAAAACTAGATGGTATCTGGGTATTAGTACCAAATGTTCTCATCAGGGCCACAGTACATGTATCCTAATAGAAAGGGAGAAAAATGTGGAACTGAACTTTAAATTCTCAAAAAATCCAGACTTACTAGACCCATTGAGACTGGAGGAGTCCTCAAGACAACTGCCTTGAGATACCGTTTAAACCTTGAACCAAAACTATCCCCTGAAGTCACCTTTTAGCTAAATAGCAGTTTAGCTCTTAAGGTAAAGAATATCATCCCTGAGTATTGTACTCTTTCAAAAAATCATCATATGAGACCAAATGGTCAACAATTACTCTATAGCAGAGATTAGAAATTGGGGGAGCAGTGAGACTAGGTTAACAGGAATGAAACAACTAGAAATGGAAATGAGAGTGTTAACACAATGTTAAGAATGTAACCAATGTCAATAAACAGAATGTGTAGAAACTGATAAATTGGAACCTGCTTTGCTGTATACATTTTCACTAAAAATACATTAAAATGTTATTAAAAAAAAAAGGCTATGCCCAAGAAGCAAGTAATGATGTAAAAAGATAAGCCCTAACAAAGCCAGAAACCCAGGTTTAATTGGCTCAAGATGCTCTTCTCATATTTTATGTACCTACCAGAAGAAAAGTAAATCTGCTCTCCAGGAAAGTAACATCATCCAGAGCCTTTAAAAGGTTTTATACACAATGTTGGACACTTAATTTAAAAATTACCAGTCATACCAGTACAAAAGAACAAAGAAATGAACCAAAACCAAGAGAACAAATAGACAATAGAAACTTACCCAAAAGTGATCAAACTATTGAATTTTCAGACACTGACTTTAAAGAAACTATGATTAATAACCCACTGCCGTTGAGTTGATTCTGACTCATAGCAATCCTACAGGGTTGCTATGAGTCAGAATCAACTCAATGGCAATTTTTTTATGATTAATAAATTCAATAAAATACATAAGAAGTAGAGTTTTACCAGTAAGCTGATATCTATTTTAAAACTCAAATGGAAATTCTAAAACTGAAAAATATAATAACCTAAATTAGAATTCAAAGACAGATTCAAAACGGCAGAAGAGAGAATCAGTGAAATGAAAGTAAGTCAGTAAAAAATGTCCAAATTTATATACAGGATAGAAACAGTCGTATAAAAAGAAAAAGAAAGAGATATATAGAACATGGATGATATGTCTAACATATGTGTAATTAAAGTCCCAGAGAAGAAGAGAAAGAATTAATCAGATAAATATTTTAAGACATACTGACTAAGAATTTTCCAAAACTGGTGAAAAATAACAAGATACAGATTGAAGAATATCTCAAAATCCCACACACAAGATGAATAGCAAAGGAAAAAACAAAATCACAACAAGGAACACTTAGAAAAACTACTGAAAAAAATATTCTTGTTACTTGTTGTTATGTGCTGTTGCATCAGTTCAGACTGATATCGACCCCACGTACTACAGAATGAAACACTGCCCGGTCCTGCGCCATGCTCACAATCGTTGTTATGCTTGAGCCCATTGTTGCAGCCACTGTGTCAATCCATCTCATTGAGGGTCTTCCTCTTTTTCGCTGACCCTCTGCTTTA
>NW_004444154.1:1821848-1844013 GCF_000243295.1 Trichechus manatus latirostris
GAGCATGGTATGTTTTTCCATTTATGTAGATCCCTTTGGGTTTCATGCAGTAGTGTTTTATAATTTTCTTTGTAAGTCTTTTGATTTCTTGACTGCTGCTTCCATGGATGTCTATTGTGGATCCAAGTAAAATGAAATCCTTCTTGACAATTTCAGTCTTTTCTCTGTTTATCATGATGTTGCTTATTGGTTCATTTGTGAGGATTTTTGTTTTCTTTATGTTGAGGTGTAGTCCATACTGAAGGCTGAGATCTTTGATCTTCATCAGTGTTTTAAGTCCTCTTCACTTTCAGCAAGCAAGGTTGTGTCATCTGCATATTGCAGGTTGTTAATGAGTCTTCCTCCAATCCTGATGCCTCGTTCTTCTTCAGATAGTCCAGCTTCTTGGATTATTAAACTTAAAAATATAGACAAAGTGAAAAACTTAAAAGCAAAGAGAAGAAAAGAAAAAAAAACCTCTTTTGACTTCTCAGTCGGAATTTTGGAAACCAAAAGACAATATAATGAATTTAAAGTGCCAAACAAAAATAACTTATCAATCTAGGATGTTTTCCTCAGTAAAATAAACTTATCTTCCAAAATGAAATACATTTTCAGAAAAATAAAAATGGAAAGAATTTGCTGCCGGCAGACCTGTACCAAAGGAAATCCTAAAAGAAATTCTTTAGACAGAAAGAGATTCCAGATGGAAGCACAGTAATGCAAAAAGAAATAAGGTATGACATAAAATGAAAATGTGCTAAGAGTTAAATACATATTAACTGTATAAAACAAAATAACAGAATATATTGGTATTTTAAATATAGAGAGAATCAAAATACATATTAAAATTGAATACTGGAAGCTTTCCCCTGAGATTAGTAATGAAAGAAGAATGTCTGCTATCATTTCTTCTATCCATCATACTGCAGAAGTCCTAACCAGTGCATTAGGATACAAAAGATTATAACACTACTAATAAATAAATAAAGTTCACTGTTCACAAATGATAGGATAATATAAATAGAAAATAAAAATAACCTATAAATAAATTATGAAAATAAATAAAAGCATGTGGCAAGATTACCTATTATAAACTCGATATACAAAATTCAATTTTATTTCTACATTCCAGCAACAATTAGAAAATAAAATTTACAGTAAACAACTAATGATACTATTAGAAACTAATCTAATTTTAAAAATGTGCAAGACCTCTATACAAAAAAACTACAACCATTAATAAAAGAAAATCAAAGAGAACTAAATAAATGGAGGGTTGTACTATATTCATGGATTTGTGAACTCAATATTCTAAAGATATCAACCCTCCTCAAACTGATTTATAGATTCAGTATAATTTTTTGAAAATCATGAAAATTGATCAAATGACCCAAAAATGAATATAGAAATGATAAGAGCTCCAAATAGTGAATACAATCCTGAAGAAGAATGAAGCTGGATGACTTACATTTCCAGATATCAACTCAATATAAAACTACAAGGTAAAAAACAGAATAGAGATTCCAGAAACAGGCCCACATATATACAGACTTCTGATTTACCACAAAGTTTTTCCATGCAATACTATAGGGGAGGTATGGCCTTTTCAATTAATAATACATCAATTACCCTTGCCCCTCTCCTCACACCATACAAAAAGATCAATTTCAGATGCATCATAGACCTAACTGTGAGAGGTAAAACATAATGCTTATAGAAGATAACATAAGACAATATCTTCACATCTTTGGAGCAGGCAAGGATTTCCTGAAAGGGACACAGAAAATACTAACCATTAAAAAAATAAAAACAAATATTGAACATCATTGAAAAATACCTTTAAGAGAGTAAAAAGGCCAACAACAACATACTAAATACATTCAAAAAAGTGGTCATATTCAGAATATATAAAGAACTCCTATACGAATTATGGATGACACATCAATGGTATCAGGAGGGATCCGTCCCTGGAGAAAGCCATCATGCTTGGTAAAGTAGAGGGTCAGCAAAAAAGAGGAAGACCTTCAGTGAGATGGATTGACACAGTGGCTACAACAATGGGCTCAAGCATAACAGGCGCAGGACCAGGCAGTGTTTCGCTCTGCTGTACATGGAGTCGCTATGAGTCAGAACCGACTGGATGGCACCTAACAACAGCATAAAGATGTAAGAAATAGACAATCCAATAAAAAATAGAAAAAAGACTTGTCCAAGCACTTCACAAAAGAGGTAATTCAAGTGACTAATAAGCATATGAAAAGGTGTTCAGCATCCTTAGACATAGAGAAATGCAAATTAAAGTCACAAAGGCAAAACTAATCTACGGTGATATAATTGAGAAGAGCGGTTATGTTCAGGGAGGATACGTAAGGGACTAGAAGGGGCATGAGGGAGACTTCAAAGGTAGGGGTACTATTCTATATCTTCATTTAGGTGGTGGCTACATGGATATAGTCACTTGAAAAAAACCATCAAGATCTGCACTACAAATTTGTACACTTTATTATTTAAATTAAAAAAATTTCAAAAAGTTAGATCTAGATGCATAAACATGGAAAATGCCCAAGCTGTAATATTAAGTGAAAAGTGCAAGTTTTAGAACAGTCCATATAGTATGAGTCTATTTTGGAAAAGTAAATTCATAACGTATAATGTGTGTGGATCTAGGAGCGTGCACTACCTCTAGTGAAGGTTATGTGTGACAATGAGAGACTTTCAATCTCTCCAAGTCTATTTTCTTTATTATTTTAATTTTGTTGTTGTTGTTATTACTGTGTTTTACAGCAAGTATTAATTACTGAAGGGGACTTTTTAAATTTAATATTGCTTCTGAAAAGCTTTTGGCAATGTGAGGGCTTGAAGTGAATTATTTAATTATTTTGTAATTAAACCAAAGACATGAGAGCAAGAGACATTTGGTATAAAAATTAATTTGAATTTGATCCTTATACCCTGATGGCTGTCTGTACACAAGAGCTGAGAGAGGAGTCTAGGACATCTGTGACATTACAAGCAGGGGCCATAACCACTTAACCACCCAGAGAAATTCCGGTATCAAAATTACATATTTTAACCCAACACCCAAAATACAAAAATGCGTTCAGGTCTTCTATCAACCCTCCTCCTTGCCTGCTTCTAACCTTCCCTATATGCTATGTTTTAACCAACTTTACTTCTCTCTGAAGTCTTCTGTATTTTTCCCCTCAGGAATACTATGTATCCTGCCATATTATTTTCAATTACCATTTAATAATTTATGAAATTACTCAGCATCATACCTGCAGTATTTCAGTCAGGCCCCATTACATTGTAATGAAGTTTGATTTAACATGGCTATTATAAATGCTGCTAAAGGTTAATAGGGGAAAAGTTTCATCCCAGTGCATTTGATTTTAATCATTTAGGAATAAAATAAGCATCTGTCATGAAGCATAGGACCTCCTTTTCCTATAAGCAGCAGGGTATGATTATTTCCCTCACAAAAGTTTAGCAGAATGTAAAGGACTATGATCTGGCAGAAGGCCAACCAGTAGGAAGCGTGGTTTGGAGCACAATTTCCCAAGAATTCTGCCACAATTCTTTATTGCAGAGGACTGTCTTTCACAAGGCAGAATGTTGAGCATTCCTGATGTTAAAACAAAAATCATATTAAGCCAATCGTGGAAACTGATTGAAGTTTATTTAATATATGATTTGCAAATCAGCATAACATTTCTACTAGAGAGTAAAAAACGTCACGAAGATGAGAATAAATTCCAAAATTCTTATGCCACATCTTAACGGCATTTCGGTGGGGAAAGTGCCAGAACAGAACTGATAAACAATTTGTGGTCAGGAAGAATTTCATACAGCATTGTCTTGAAGAACTAATTTACCCTGAAACATAGCTCCCAGTCTGATCTGTGGAGTCTCTGTTTCCCAAAACTGACTGAATTTTTCAACAGAGCACAATGACCAAGGCAAAACAGTCTTACTAGTTTGTCTAGATCATTGTTTGACTCAAAGATGACGTTTTAGAAACCAGTTTCTTCAAGGATCAAGGTTCAAAAGGACACCTAACAGCAAATGGCCAGGGTGGTCACACCAATTCATTTATTTGTGTGTTATCAATGATAATGTTCGATAATTTCCACTTTCTGTTTGATCACCTTTCTTTGGAATGAGCACAAATATTGATCTCTTCCACTCTGTTAGCCAGGTAGCTGTCTTCCAAATTTCTTGGCATAGACAAGTGAACGTCTCCAGTGTTACATCCATTTGTTGAAACTTCTCAATTGGTATTCTGTCACTTCCTAGAACCTTGTTTATTGCCAAAGTCTTCAGTGAAGCTTGGGCTTCTTCCTTCAATACCATCAGTCCTTGATCATATGCTACCTCCTAAAATAGGTGAACATCAAACAATTCTTTTTGGTATATGACTCTGTGTATTCCTTCTATCTTCTTGTGATGCTTCCTGTGTCGTTCAACATTTTGCCCATAAAATCCTTCAAAATTGCAATTCGAGGCTTGACTTTTTTATTCACTTCTTTCAGCTTTAGAAGTGTCCAGAGTGTTCTTCCCTTTTGGTTTTCTATCTGCAGGTCTTTGCACATTTCTTTATACTTTGCTTCACCTTATCAAGCACCCTTTGAAATCTTCTGTTCATCTGTTTTACTTTCTCATTTCTTCTGTTCGCTTTAGCTACTCTATGTTCAAGAGCAGGTTTTGGAGTCTCTTCTGATATCCATTTTGGTCTTTTCTTTCTTTCCTGTCTTTTTAATGACCTTTTGCTTTCTTCATCTATGATGTTCTTCATGTCATTCCACAACTCATCTGGTTTTCAGTCATTAGGTTTCAATGTGTCAAATCTATTCTTGAAATGGTCTGCAAATTCAGATGGGATATACTCAACATCATATGTTGGACTTGTTTTAATTTTCTTCAGTTTCATGTTAAACTTGCATATGAGCAATTGATGATCTGTTCCACAGTCATCCCCTGCCCTTGTTCTGACTGATGATATTGAGCTTTTCCATTGTCTCTTTCCACAGATGTAGTCAATTTGACTCTTGTGTATTCCATCCGGAAAAGTCCAAGTGTACAGTTGCTGATTTATGCTGTTGAAAAAGGGTATTTGCAATTAATAAGTCATTGGTCTTGCAAAATTCTTTCATATGATCTCTCCCATCATTTCTATCACTAAGGTCATATTTTCCAACTACAGATCCTTCTTTATTTCCAACTTTCGCATTCCAATCACCAGTAATTGTCAATGCACCTTGATTGCTTGTTT
Source organism: Trichechus manatus latirostris (assembly GCF_000243295.1). NCBI lineage: Eukaryota > Metazoa > Chordata > Mammalia > Sirenia > Trichechidae > Trichechus > Trichechus manatus. The sequence goes on from NW_004444154.1 coordinate 1,827,103, forward strand.
GATCAATTTCAGCCTGCAGAAGTTGGTAAAAATCTTCAGTTTACTCATTTTTGGCATTAGTGGTTGGTGTTTAAATTTGAATAATAGTCGTATTAACTGCTCTTCCTTGTAGATGTATGGATATTATCATAGAACTGACAGTGTTATACTTCAAAATAGATGTTGAAATGTTCTTTTTGGTGACGAATGTGACGCCAGTCCTCTTCAACTTGTCTTTCCCAGCATAGCAGACCATATGATTATCTGATTCAAAATGGCCAATACCAGCCCATTTCAGCTCACAAATGCCTAGAATATTGATGTTTATGCATTCCTTTTCATTTTTGAAGACTTACAGTTTTCCTAGATTTATACTTCATACTTGTGTGTTACTGTAATGCTGGAAGATATGCCACCTGTATTCAAAATACCAGCAGGGTCACCCATGGCAGAGAAGTTTCAGCTGAGCTTCCAAACTAAGAATAGACTAGGAAGAAGGACCCAGTGGTCTACTTCTGAAAAGAATTAGCCAGTGAAAATCTTATGAAGAGCAGCGGAACACTGACAGAGTGCTGGAAGAGGAGCCCCTCAGGTTGAAAGGCACTCAAAACATGACTGGGGAAGAGCCGCCTTCTCAAAGTAGAGTCAACCTTAATGACGTGGATGGAGTCAAGTTTTCGAGACATTCATTGGCTGATATGGCACTACTAAAAATGAGAAGAAACAGCTGCAAACATCCTTTAATAATCAGAACGTGGAATGTACGAAGTATGACTCTAGGAAAATTGGAAATCGTCAAAAATGAAATGGAACGCATAAAGATCTATATCGTAGGCATTAACGAGCTGAAATGGACTAGTATTGGTCGTTTTGAATCTGACAATCATATGGTCTACCATGCCAGGAATGACAAGTTGAAGAGGAATGGTGTTGCATTCATTGTCAAAAAGAACATTTCAAGATCTATCCTGAAGTACAACATTGTCAGTGTTAAGATAATATCCATTCGCCTACAGGGAAGACCAGTTAATACAACTATTATTCAAACTTACATCCCAACCACTAAGGCCAAAGATGAAGAAATTGAAGATATTTACCAACTTACACAGTCTTAAAGTGATCAAACATGCAATCAGGATGCACTGATAATTACTGTTGATTGGAACGTGAAAGTCGGAAACAAAGAAGGATCGGTAGTTGGAAAATATGGCCTTGGTGATAGAAATGATGCCAGAGATCCCATGATAGAATTTTTCCAAGACTAACAACTTTGTCGTTGCAAATACCTTTTTTCACCAACATAAACGGCAACTATACACATGAACCTCACTAGATGGAATACACAGGAATCAAATTGACTACACCTGTGGAAAGAGACAATGGAAAAGCTCAATATCATCAGTCAGAACAAGGGCAGGGGCCGACTGCAGATCAGATTATCAGTTACTTATATGCAAGTTGAAGTTGAAACTGAAGAAAACTAGAACAAGTCCATGAGAGCCAAAGTATGACCTTGAGTATATCCCACCTAAACTTAGAGACCATCTCAAGAATAGATTTGATGTGTTGAACACTAATGACCAAAGACCAGACAAGTTGTGGAATGATATAAAGAACTTCTTACATGAAGAAGGCAAGATGTCATTAAAAACATAGGAGAGAAAGAAAAAGCCTAAATGGATGTCAGAAGAGACTCTGAGACTTGCTCTTGAATGTCGAGTAGCTAAAGCAAAAGGAAAAAACAATGAAATAAAAGAGCTGAAGAGAAGATTTCAAAGGGCGACTTGAGAAGACAAAGTAAAGTATTATGATGGACATACATATGCAAACACCTGGAGATAGAAAACCAAAAGGGAAGAACATGCTCAGCATTTCTCAAGCAGAAAGAACTGAGGAAAAAACTGAAGACTCGAGTTGCAATGTTGAAGATTTCTACAGGGAAAATATTAAACGATGCAGGAAGCATCAAAAGAAGATGGAAGGAATACACACAGTCACTATACCAAAAAGAATTGGTAGATGTTCAGTCATTTCAGGAGGTACCATATGATCAGGAACCAATGGTACTGAAGGAAGTAGTCCAGGCTGCACTGAAGGCATTGGTAAAAGCCAAGGCTCCAGGAATTTACAGAATACCAATTGAGATGTTTCAACGAACAGATGCAGCACTGGAAGTGCTCACTTGTTTATGCCAAGAAATTTGGAAGATAGCTATCTGGTCAATCAACTGGAAGAATCCATATTTGTTCCTATTCCCAAGAAAGATGATCTACCAAATGCGAAATTATCAAACAATATCATTAATATCACATGCAAGCAAAATTTTGCTAAAGATCATTCAAAAGTGGCTGCAGCAGTATATTGACAGGGAACTGCCAGAAATTCAAGCCAGATTTAGAAGAGGATGTGGAACCAGGGATATCATTGCTGATGTTAGATGGATCCTGGCTGAAAGCAGAGAATACTAGAAAGATGTTTAACTGTGTTTTATTGACTATGCTAAGGCATTCAAGCGTGTTGATCATAACAAATTATGGATAACATTGTGGACAATGGGAATTCCAGAACACTTAATTGTGCTCATGAGGAATCTGTACAGGGATCAAGAGACAGTTGTTGGAACAGAATAAGGGGATACTGAATGGTTTAAAGTCAGGAAAGATGTGTGTCAGGGTTGTATCCTTTCACTATACTTATTCAATCTGTATTCTGAGCAAATAATCTGAGAAGTTGGACTATAGGAAGAAGAATGGGGCGTCAGAATTGGAGGAAGACTCATTAACAACCTGTGTTATGCAGATGACACAACCTTGTTTGCTGAAAGTGAAGATGACTTGAAGCACTTACTGATGAAGATCAGCCTTCAGTATGGATTACACCTCAACATAAAGAAAACAAAAATCCTCACAACTGGACCAATAAGCAACTTCATGAGAGGCGGAGAAAAGATTGAAGTTGTCAAGGATTTCATTTTACTAGGATCCACAATCAACCCTCATGGAAGCAGCAGTCAAGAAATCAAAAGATGCATTGCATTGGGCAAATTTGCTGCAAAAGACCTCTTTAAAGTGTTAAAAAGCAAAGATGTCACCTTGAGCGCTAAGGTGCGCCTGACCCAAACCGTAGTGTTTTCAATTATCTCGTATGCATGCAAAAGCTGGACAATGAATAAGGAAGACCAAAGAATAATTTACACCTCTAAATTGTCGTGTTGGTGAAGAATGTTGACTATACCATGGACTGCCAAAAGAATGAGTAAATCTGTCTTGGAAGAAGTACAGCCAGTACATTCCTTAGAAGCAAGGATGATGAGACTACATCTCACATACTTTGGACATGTTATCAGGAGGGATCAGTCCCTGAGAAGGACATCATGCTTGGTAAAATAAAAGGTCAGAGAAAAAGAAGAAGACCCTCAACAAGACATACTGACACAGTGGCTGCAACAATGGGTTCAAGCATAGCAACAAATGGGAGGATGGTGCAGGACTGGAATGTGTTTTGTTTTGTTGTACATAGGGTCACTACGAGTCAGAACTGACTCGACAGCACCTAACAACAACATACTTCATTCATTCCATGTTCCAATTTTTAATGGATATTTGCAGCTGTTTCTTCTCATTTTGAGTCGTGCCATCAGTAAATAAAGTCATGATATTCCCTAGAAGAGGGTAATTATTTATAGTGTGTGTTCAGCATCTGTCCCTGGTTTTTAATTGCTTTGGGTAAATAAATGTAGAATATATGAATTTATAGGGCATGGCTTTCTGGAGGATGTCTCATAAGTTATACAACTATCTGAGGCTTAAAATGGAGATGTTTCCTAACCCAAACACTTCCCACTATAGGCAGTGTAATGGTTAACATTGTGTGTCAACTTAACTAGGCTATAATTCTCAGTTTTTTGGCAGACAGTATGTATCACTTCCCATTTTGTGATCTGATGTAAGCAGCCAATCACTTGGAAAAGGAGTTTCCTTGGGGATGTAGCCTGTATTTATGATATAAATGAAAGCTCTGGCAAACCTCACTCTCTTGATCCTGCGTTTGTCTCGTCATCCTCTGACCTCTGGTTCTTGGGACGTGAGAAGCCTTCAGCCTGCTGCCTGATCTGCAGATTTTGGATTTGCCAGCTCTTGCAACCCCATGAGCCAGCAGCTTGCCACATGGCCTGAAGATTCTGGGTTCGTCAGCCCTTGCAACCACGTGAGTCAAGAGAAGCCTCCAACCTGATGTCTGACCTGTGTACTTGGGGCTTATCAGCCTCCACAATTTCATCAGCCATTTCCTTAAAATAAATCTCTCTATATATATTTATATATGTCCTTCACTGGTTTTGCTCCTCTAAAGAACCCAGCCTAAGATATGCAGTAACCCACAAATCTCACTTAGGAATCTCATCTGTTTCTCTGGGCCAGAGATCTCAGGTCTGATAGGGGAAGGAAAAACCTGAGGAGCCATGAAGAATATGTGAGACCTCTCCATGCTTCACTTTGCCTCTGGATGGTTTACTTCCAGAAATTATTAGTAAATACTGATACTGGGTATGATATCTGAATTAGGTAAGTCTGATTTGACAATCCCATCCTTTGTGTTTGCTCACTAGCACAGTGTCTGCCTCAATAAATGTTGACTGAACTGAATATCCAGATAAAATTCTTCTTGTGAGTGAGTTCACATTGCTAGAATTATTAAAACTGAAGCTGGAGGATTATCTTTCAAAGATGCCAACTAATCGGGTTCTATAACTGGTGGCAGATTGTACCAGATTAAATTTTCAAGTACTCAAAAATAATATTCCATAACTTAGTGATCCATTTTTGAAAGCTTGAGTCTCATTTATCCAAACTCACCCCAGACTTCAGTTAATGCTAAGCAAACTGCAACAGCATAAAGCTCAATTTATATGGTTCCTGCTACCACAGAGTGAATTGAGAGACATAGTCAAGAATGATTGAATCTTATCAAAGCCATTAAAAAAGTCCCTGGGATAATTTTTATTTTATAACCTTCATGATAACCCTGTGAGATTACAAGGATGGAGGGATGTTGTTTTATCTAACTGATTAAGAAATAGAATCTGAGAGAAAAAATGATTTTTTCAAACACAGATAGCTAACATTTTCCAGAGGTGGATCTCAAATCCAAGTCTTTTGCCTCCAGAACCAATGCTCTTTCCTTAATGCCACATATAATGTCTGGCTCACACACAACATTGTAAGTGTTTCATGATAGCAAATGAAAATGCTGAACACTGTCTCAGATAAATATCAAGTGCTTAAGAAAAGTTGTTAGAATATAAATCTGAATATAGCAATTTTTTTTTATTTTCCCAAGAACTTTTACATTTTCTGTCCCATTTGGTCCTCCTAATATTCCTGGAAGGTAAAAGGTATATCGGTTACTCTCGGTACCAAAAGTATTAGTTTGAGTTCTCTAGAGAAACAAAAGCAGTCAAGCATATATAGATAGACTGATAGATAGACAGACAGACAGACAGGTAGATATACAGATAGGTATGTAGAGAGAGATAGAGAGAGAGATTTATTTCAAGGAAATGGCTTAAGCAGTGGCAGAGGCTGGCAAGTCTCAAGTGTGTATATCAATCAGTTACAAGGAGAGTTCTTCGAGAATGTGGCCTGCATCCAATATTTATGGACACTCTGGCAAAGCTCACTGGCTTTTTCTCACTCTGGATCATGCATCTGGTGCATCATCATCTGACCTCCTGTCTGGGGACTTGAGACAGTGACCTGCAGTATTGCCTGCCCATCTTGGGATTCGTCAATCTTTGCAGTCTGTGAGACAGAAGCCTGTGGTCTTACCTGTCGATATTGGCTTCATCAGCATCTGCAGCCCATGAGCCGGAAATCTGCTGTTTGACCTATCAATCTTGGGTTCATCAGTCTCTGCAGCTACATGAGTCAGGAGAAGAACTTGTCAGTCTTTACAATTTCATGAGCCGTTTCCTTGAAATAAATCAATCTCTCTCCTCTCTCTTTCTCTCTCTCTCTCTCTACATATATATATATATATTTGTTTTTGTTGTTAGGTGCTATTGAGTCAGTTCTGAGTAATAGTGACCCTATGTACAACAGAATGAAATGCTGCCCGGTCCTGCACCATCCTCACAATCGTTATACTTGAGCTTATTGTTGAAGCCACTGTGTCAATCCATCTCCTTGAAGGTCTTCCTATTTTTCGCTGACCCTCTACTTTACTAAGCATGGTGTCCTTTTCCAGGGACTGGTCCCTTCTGATAACATGTCCAAAGTATGTGAGAGGTAGTTTTGCCATCCTTGCTTTTAAGGAGCATTCTGGTTGTACTTCTTCCAAGACAGATTTGTTCATTCTTTTGGCAGTCCATGGTATATTCAATACTCTTCACCAATACCACAATTCAAAGGCATCAATTCTTCTTTGGTCTTCCTTATTCATCATACAGCTTTCACATGCATATGAGGTGATTGAAAACACTATGGCTTGGGTCAGGCACACCTTAGTCCTCAAGGTGACATCTTTGCTTTTTAACACTTTAAAGAGGTGTTTTGCAGCAGATTTGCCCAATGCAATGCATCTTTTGATTTCTTGACTGCTGCTTCTGTGAGTGTTGATTACGGATCCAAGTAAAATGAAATCCTTGACAACTTCAGTCTTTTCTCAGTTTATCATGAAGTTGCTTATAGGTCCAGTTGTTAGGACTTTTGTTTTCTTGATGTTGGGGTGTAATCCATACTGAAGGCTGTGGTCTTTGATCTTCATCAGTAAGTGCTTCAAATCCTCTTCACTTACAGAAAGTAAGGTTATGTCATCTACATAACACAGGTTGTTTTACTTACATACCTAATACATATATATGAAGCCCTGGAGGCACAGTATTTAAGTGATACGGCTAATAACCACAAGGTCTGCAGTTTGAATCCACCAGCCACTCCTTGGAAACCCTATGGGAAAGTTCAACTCTGTCCTACAGGGTTTCTATGTGTAGGAATCAACTTGCCAGCAATGGTTTTGGTTGGTATTATATATTTATGTGTGTATGTGTGTGTAGGTAGGTAGGTAGGTAAGTATACGCTTCACTGGTTTTGCTTCTCTAGAGATCCTAGCCTAAGACATTTGGTACTGAGAGTGGTTCTAGAGTAACAAAATTTTAAGGACGAATTTTCTAAATTGGTTCTCAAGTCTGGTTAGTCTTAAACATGTTGATGACTCTGCTTCCAGTAGTAAAGAAGGCACTGTTAATTCATGGCATAAGGTGGCAATAGAAATCCACAAAATATCACAACCAGTAGATTAAGTATTTGTGAGAGTCAAGGCTCTGGGTGATCGCATGTTTGATACTTTTCTACAGTTTTGTCATAATAAGAAATATAAGGAAGCTCTTAGGTTGGACCTACTTTTGCTAGACAAAGTGGTGAAAGAAAGACAGGAGCTTAGGGCTTCAGAGTCACAGCTCAAGCTCGGCATAAAAAAACCTTAAAGTTGCTACTTGTGCCCTGAAAGAAAGCCTTATTTCTTGTGGTAACAGAGCTGATATTGCCAAAAACCAAACTCAGAGTCTTATCAGAGTGGCTGAATTACAACGGTAATTGAACTCCCAACCTCAAATGGTGTCTGAAGTTAGTGAGGGCATTGACTGGGAAGAAATGGGACCCTGAAACTTGGGATGGGGACATATGGCCAGATAGTTACGAATCTTGGGACTCTGAGCACCTGACATGATTACTCCATCTTTGTCTGCTGAGTCTCACTCCCCAGTAAAACCATTAGCTTCTCCACCCCATCTGATGAGATTAACCCAGATGTGCTTGAGGAGCTTTTGTCTGAAATATCACCTGGGGCTGGATCTGAGTCATCTCCTGTGGAGGCAGCTGAGTCATTGCCTGTGGCATCACCAGAGACAGATGCCTTAGAAGAAATTACCGAATGTTCCCATAATCCATTTTTTATTCTAGACCTATAAGTAGACTTAAGTCCAGTGAGCCCCAAAAGGTGAGGAACAAACTGCGACCCTGGAGGAGGTACGCTACACTCTAAAAGAACTGCTTGATTTTTCTAATATGTACAAACAAGAACCTGGGGAATATGTGTGGAAATGGCTATTAAGGATGTGGGATAATTATGCAAGGAGCATAAAGTTGGATCAGTCTGAGTTTATTGCTATGGGCCAACTGAGCACAGAGTCTTCATTCAGTGTTTTAGCTCTAGAGGTTAGGAAAGCATCTAATAGTTTATTTGGTTGGTTCGCTGAAGCATGGATTATGCAGTGGCCTACACTAAATCAAGTTGAAGTACAAAACCTCCCTTGGTATACTGTAGAGGAAGAAATCAAAGGCTTAGGGAAATTGGCATGTGAGAGTGGATTTATCTGGTTAGACCCAAAGACCCACACCTGGAGTGCCCAGAGGACACATCTTTTACCACAACGATGAGGAACAAATTTGTGAAGCGAGCCCCAGCATCCTTGAAAACTGCTGTGATTGCTATTTTATGTAAGTCATATTGACAGTGGGACCTGACCTAACTGAATTAAGACACCTAACTCAAATAGGGCTGATCAACCTCTAAGGGCCAAGTGGCAGCATTCAGTGGACAAAGACAACGGACAGTGAAGTCAAAGCCGTAATCAGAATAGTCTGACTCATATGGACTTACGGCGTGGGCTACTTAGTCATGGTGTCCCTTGGAGTGAAATAGATGGGAAAACTACTAAATATTTACTTGATCTGTACAAGCAGAAGAATTCTAGGTCAAATGAACAGCAGTCTAACTCAAATTGCCAGAATAGAGAGTCATGACCCTCAGTCAATTCCCAGATTTGAGCCAGTTTACAGACCCACAACCCCTTGAAGGAAGGGGAGGCCAGGTTTCTTTGAGGGATTACCCCACTACACTGCCAAAAATTTATGCTGTTAATCTTTCTCCCAGCCTTCCCCAAAGGGATCTTAAGAGAGTGACTGTTAATTGAGTAAAGGAAATAATCAGACTTTTAGGGAATTACCAGATAATGGCTCTGAACTGACACTAATTCCAGGAGATCCAAAATGTCACTGTGGCCCACCAGTCAGTGTGGGGGTATATAGAAGTCAGGTTATTAATGGAGTCTTAGCTCATGTTCATCTCACAGTGGGTCCCATGATCATCCTGTAGTGATTTTCCCAGCTCAAGAATACATAATTCAAATAGATATACTCAGCAACTCGAAGAACCCTCACATTGGATCCCTGACAAGCGGAGTAAGGGTTATTATGGCAGGAAAAACCAAGTGGAAGTGATTAGAAATGTCCCTACCTAGGAAAATAGTAAGCCAAAAGCAATATTATACTCCTGGAGGAATTGTAGAGATCAGTGCCATCATCAAAAACTTGAAGGATGCAGGGGTGGTGATTCCCATGACATCGTTATTCAACTCACCTATTTGACATGTACAAAATACAGATGGATCTTGGAGAATGACAGTGGATTATCGTAAACTCAACCAGGTGGTGACTCCAATTGCGGCTTCTCTTCCAGGTGTGGTTTCCCTGCTTGAGCAAATTAATACATCTCCTATTACCTGATACACAGCTATTGATCTGACGAATGCCTTTTTCTTAATTCCAGTTTTGAAGGAACACAAGAAGCAGTTTGCCTTTGGCGAGACAAGAAATACATCTTCAATGTCCTACTTCAGTAGTATATCAACTCTCCAGCGCTATGTCATAATTTAATCCGCAGGGATCTTGATCACCTTGCCTTTCCACAAGACGTCACGCTGGTATATTACATGGATGACATTATGCTGATTCTACTGAGTAAGGAAAAAGTGTCAATGACTCTGCACTTATTGGGAAAACATTTGTATGCTAGAGGGTGTGAAATTTCTAGAAGTCCAGTGGTGTGGGGCATGTTGAGATATTCTTTCTAAAGTGAAAGATAAGTAATTGCATCTGTCCCTCCCACAACGAAAAAGGAGGCACACCACCTGTTGGTACTCTTTGGATTTTGGAGGCAACATATCCCTCATTTGGGTGTGCTACTCCAGCCTATTTATCAAGTTACTCAAAAAATTGCTAGTTTTGAATGGGATCTTGGACAAGATAAGGCTCTGCAACAGGTTCAGGCTGCCGTGAAAGCCTCTCTTGTCACTTAAGCCATATAATACAGCTTATCTAATGGTGCTAGGAGCATCAGTGGCAGATAGAGATGCTGGTTGGAGTCTTAGGCAGGCCCCTATCGGTGAATCACAGCGCAGACCCTTAGGATTTTGGAGAAAAACCCTGCCATTCTCTGCAGATAACTACTCTCCTTTTGAGAAACAGCTTTTGGCTTGTTAGTGGGCCTTACTAGAAACTGAATGCTTAAGTATGTGCCACCAAGTAACCATATGGCCTGAGCTGACCATCATGAACTAGGTGTTGTCTGTCCCACAGAGCCATAAAGTCAGACGCGCACGACAGCACTCCATCATTAGATAGAAGTGGTGTATATGAGATCGGGACCAATCAGGAGCCGAAGGCACAAGTAAATTGCAAGAGGAAGTAGCCTAAATGCCAATAGTCTCCACTCCTGACACATTACCTGCCATCTCCCAGGCTTCACCCATGGCTTCATGGGAAGTTCCTTGTGATCAATTGACAGAGAAAGAGAAAACTCATGCTTTGTTTACAGATTGTTCTGCGTGATATGCAGGCACAGTAGCAGCAAAACATCCCCTTTCTGGGACCTTCCTAAATGATCGTGGTGAAAGGAAATCTTCCAAATAGGCAGAATTTCAAGCAGTGCACCTGGTTGTTCACTTTGCTTAGAGGAGAAATGGCCAGATGTGCAATTGTATAGTGATTCATGGGCTGGGGCCAAAGGCTTGGCTGGATGCTCAGGGACTTGGAAGGAACATGATTGGAAAATTGATGACAAGGAGGTATAGGGAAGAGGTATGTGAATAGACCTCTCTGAATGGGCCAAAGAAATGAATGTATTTGTGTTTCATGTGAATGCTCACCCGAAGGGTGACCTTGACAGAGGAGGATTTTACAGTCAAGTGGATAGGATGACAAGTTCTGTGGAAACCAGTCATCCTCTTTCCCCAGTCACACCTATCATTACCCAATGGACTTATGAACAAAGTGGCCGTGGTGGCAGGGATGGAAGTTATGCATGGGCTCAGCAATGTGGACTTCCACTCACCAAGGCTGACTTGGCTACAGCCACTGTTGAGTGCCTGATCTACCAGCAGCAGAAACCAACATGGAGTCCCTAATATGGCACAATTCTTTACGGAAATCAGTCAGCAACCTGGTGACAGGTTATTTACATTGGATCGCTTCCATCATGGAAAGAGCAGTGTTTTGTTCTTACTGGAATAGACACTTGCTCTGGATACCGACTTGCCTTCCCTGCACGCAATGCTTCTGCCAAAACTACCATCTGTGGAGTTATAGAATGCCTTATCCACTGTCATGGTATCCCACACAGCATTGCCTCAAATCAAGGGACTCATTTCACAGCACATGATGTGGTGCAGTGGGTCCCATGCTCATGGAATTCACTGGTCTTACCATGTTCCCCATCATCCTGAAGCAGCTGGCTTGATAGAATGATGGAATGGCCTTCTAAAGACACAATTTCAGTGCCAGCGAGGTGGCAATATCTTGCAGGGTTGAGGCAGTATTCTCCAGGAGAGTGTAAATGCTCTAAACCAGAGTTCAATATATGGTGCTTTTTCTCCTGTAGCCAGGATGCATGGGTCCAGGAATCAAGGGGTGAAAATGGGAGTGGCACCACTACTACCCCTAGTGACCCACTCATAAAAGTTTTGCGTCCTGTCCCCACAACCCTATGTTCTATGTGTCTAGAGGTCTTAGTTCCAAAGGGAGGAGTGCTCCTACCAGGAGACACAACACTAATTCCATTGAACTGGAAGTTAAGAATGCCAGAAGGCCACTTGGGGCTCCTCATGCCTCTGGATCAACAGGCAAAGAGGGGAGTTACTGTATTGGCTGATGTGATTGATCCTTATTACCAAGGGAAAATCTGATTGATATCACATAATGGAGATAAAGTAGAGTATGTCTGGAATACAGGAGATCCCTTAAAACATTGCTTAGTACTATGTGCCCTGTGATTAAAGTCAATGGAAAACTACAACAACCCAATTTCATCATGACTAATAATGGCCCCGACCCTTCAGGAATGAAGCTTTTGGTCACCCCACATGCAAAGAACAACAACCAGCAGAGTTACTTGCTGAGGGCAAAGGGAATATGGAATGGGCAGTGGAAGAAGGTAGTTCTAAATACCAGTTACAACCATGTGACCAGTTGCAGAAATGAGGACTGTTATTGTTAGGAGTATTCCTGGTTTAGAGCATATACACCCTCCTGTGTAGGTATGTGTGCATTAAATATTTTTGTTTTATTCACTTACAAAATATAAGATGTAAACAGTGTTTGTGTGTTTTCAGCTGTATGCATGTTAGTTGTATCATGTTAGATGCAAATATGACTTTGTAATTGTCTTTAGAGATTGTGTGTGGTTTAAGGAGATGTGTACAGGAGCCAAGTTGACAAGGGGTGGACTGCAATGATTAAGGTTTGGCAGTTATGTAATGATGTAGTTTGGCAGTTATGTAATGATGTAGTTGTCGTCAATTTTGTGCTACAATGTAATTGCCTCCATGATGTGATCACCCAGTCAGTTTTAAGGGGAGGTTCTTTGGGAGTGTGGCTGCATCCAATGTATACAGACATTCTGACAAAGCTCGCTGGCTTTTGCTCACTCTGGATCCTGCATCTGGATCTTCATCATCTGACCTCTGATTCTTGGGACTTGAGTCAGTGGCCTCCCACGTTACCTGCTGATCTTGGGATTCCTCAGCCTCCACAACCTGCAAACCAGCCACCTGCCTTCTCACTTACCCATCTTGGATTCATCAGCCTCTGCAGCCTGTGAGCCAGCAGCCTGCCTTCTGACCTGCTGATCTTGGGTTCATCAGCCCTTGAAACTACATGAGTCAGGAGAAGCCTCCAGTCTGATGCCTGACCCACAGAAGGTCAAAGAAGAATTGATACTTTCGAATTATGGTGTTGGCGAAAAATATTGATTATACCAAGGACTGCCAGAAGAACAAATAAATCTGTCTTGAAAGTACAGCCACAATGCTCCTCAGAAGTGAGGATGGTGAGACTTCATACTTTGGGTATATTATCAGGAGGGACCAGTCCCTGGAGAAGGACATTATGCTTGGTAAAGTAGAGGGTCAGCGAATAAGAGGCAGACCCTCACTGAGATGGATTGACACAGTGGCTGCAACAATGGGCTCAAACATAACAATTGTGGAGATGGCACAGTACCAGGCTGTGTTTCATTCTGTTGTACATAGGGTCACATGAGTCAGAACTGACTCAACGGCACCTATCAACATCAAAAGCTGTATTCCCATTTTAGAGCTAAAGAAACAGAGATGGAGAGATAGAAAATCATCTTCCCAAGAAATTTAATAACAGAGGAAAGACTGAAACACAGGTTTCTAATTCATAGTCTCATGCTCCTTCTTCAAGAGCACCCTTATCAACCCAGAGACATGATGTAGATACAAGGTGTTTATTCAAATATCAGCAGATGATTGAGACAACTTTATATTGTATGAAGTGACTTGGTAAAATAATCACGTTGTCAACTGAGACTATTATTATGGCTAGGTAAAGTATTTAACTGTGCATAAGAAAAAGAGGCAGAATAAGGTACTTGTGTCTTGCTTACCTAGTGACACTGAAACAGAACTACTACAGGTGGGTGGCTTTAAAGACCAGAAATTTATTTTCTTACTGTTCAGGAGGCTAGAGTCTGAATTCAGGGAATGGTTCTAGGGGGAGGTCCTTCTTTGTATATTTCAGCTTCTAGTAGCTGCCAGTAATCCTTGGCATTCCTTTGCTTGTAGACAAGTCCTCACAAGGCATCTGTCTCCACCTGTGTTTGTCTCTGTATCTAGTCTACTCTTTGTATAACTCAGATTATGATTATCTTCAGGGCCCACCCTACACTGGTATGGCCTCATTAACATAACAAAAGAAAAACCCTATTTCCAAACAGGACCACATTCACAAGTATAGGGGCCAGGACTTCAATAAATATTTTGGAGGCATGTAAATCAATCCATAACAACTTGATAAGAGCACATATGGAATCTGGAGCCAGAGTTCCTGGCTTTGCATACCAGCTGTGCTACTCACCAGCTATACGACTTTGGTCAAATCATTTAATCTCTCTTGGCCTCAATTTTACCAATGTACAGTGGGCCCAAATACAGTGCCGCATAGTAAAATTTTTAAGTATTAGAAGAGGTAATGTATGTAATATGCTTAGAACAATGACTGGCACAAAGTAGTATTATTACTTAATAAAAAATTTTAAAACATCACCATCTCCTGACATAATTCCCTGTATTCAGTACTCTGGTAGAATGCAAAAAATACTTCTCGACTGATGTATTATTATAATAATTATAACTATATATTTATGATGATGAGCCCTGGAGGTGCAGGGGTTAAGAGCTGGGCTGCTAACCAGAAGTATGGCAGTTCAAATCCACTAGCCACTCCTTGGAAATCCTATGGGGCTGCTCTAATCTGTCCTATAGGGTCGCTATGGGTTGGAATTGACTTGAGAGAAATGGGTTATGGGGTAATTATGACGATGATGATGATGATGAGTCTGTATGTCTGCATCACATTTTGTAATATAATATCCTTCTCTCATTCATTATCTCATTTTACTTACCCCAAAAATCTTGCAAGATGGACATGGTACATATTATTACTATTTCAGAAGGAGGAAACCATGGCTTAAGAGGTAAAATGAACTGACAAGAGTTCCGGCAAAATGGTGCTCTAGGCAGAAGCACCACACCATCCCTCCACAGCAAAGATCCAAAAAACTAAGCCAAACAGAGAAAACAACAATCTTGAAACCCTAAAACATCAAATGAAGAGATAAAGAACTCAGCCAAGCACCAAATGGAGTGACAAAACTGACAGAGAACGGAGAGCAAGGAGAGATTCATACAGAGGTCCCCTACCAGCAAATGCAGTGCGGATCCACCATCTTGGACCCCTATCGGAGACCAGCAAACAGGGGTACGAGAAGGCAGCCTCACAGAGCGTCCAGCGGGAGACAAAACAACCGGTAGTTTGCGGAGTGCGCTTTCCCACCCCCCACCTCTCTTCGCCCCCGCTCACCCTCCTCTGCTTCCCGCGGCCACGGTCTCTTGACCGGGAAGTGCCAGCTGCTTGGATTCCGCACACCCAGGCAGGCGGCTCTCTGGGTGCCATTTGATGACTACTAGTGTTGCTATTTTTTTTCTGCTTCTTTTGATTTCTCACTTGCCTCTCGCCACCTCCCCCTCCTTTCACTCGAGTGCCTGGCTCTATGCGCCACCTTTGGTTCTTCCTGAGGGACTGCAGAGTGCCAGCAATGTGTGATATACGCTTTCCCACTCTCCACCCTTCTTCACCCACACTCGGCCTCCTCTGCTTCCCGTGGACAAAGTCTCTTGTCCAGAAACACCAGCCTGCACTAGCTGGCTCTCTGAGTGCCATTTGTTGGCTGCTGGTGTTGCTTTTTTTTTTTTTCTGCTTCTTTGGATTTCCTGCTTGCCTCTTGCTGCCTCCCCCTCCTTTTGCTCGAGTGCCTGGCTCCATGCGCCATCTTTGTTTCTTCCTGAGGGGCTGTGGAGCTCCATTCCAGTGTGGAGGTGCTTCCTGGTCTGGGCTACCACTCTGGTGGGATCCCGGGGCTTTTCTTCGTTTTGAATTGTTTGTTTGTTTTCTTTTCCTTTTCTTGAGTTGGGAGCCTCTTCTGGCAGGCAGAGCTGCGTGGCAAGAAACTCCCCTTCAGCTTCCACAGACGTGCAGAGGAATTCCTGAGAACTTTTCTTTTTTCATTTTTTTTTTTTTTAATTTTTTTGGGGGGCCTTTCTTGTTCTTTTTTTTTTAAATTTGTTTTGTTTTCTTTTCCCTCTTTTTCCCTTTTTGTCTTTCTTCATTGCTCAGTTTCTTATCTATCTATATCTTCCCTCTCTTTCTGATCCCTGAATACCAGGCATTGTATACCTCTACGCCTTCTAGCCAGGCTGTATTGCAACACTTGAGAGCGACTTCCCCAGATCCCATAGCTGCACTGGTGGGATTCCTGGGAACTTTGCTGTTCTTTAACCTTTCTGATTTTTATTTATTCATTCTTTTCTCTTCTTCCTCTTCCCTTTTCTGTTTTTCTCCATTTCGTAGTCTCTTATCTCTCCATTCCAACGGTAAGCTCCCTAGCATTCTTTTTTGTTTGTTTGTATGTTTTTGGCTCCTTTTCCTCTCTCCCATATCCATCTTAGCTCCACACATAACAATCTACCCACTGCATCCTGCCTACCTGCACCGTGTGCTTGACATCACACCACCAAGCAGTACAGGCACGGCCTACTGGAACCTGCCCTGCACTGATTACCGACCCACCCCGGAGGCTGTAGCAAGTACCAAAAACAACCCATCCCAGTAACTCCTCTTCAGCTAGACCTGCCCTGCTGTACCATATCTGAGTGACTGACCCTGCCAGTTGGAGAAGGAGGCGGAAATTATTGAGTGCACAAGCAAGCAAACAACGAAGAACACACAGTCAACCTGCTCAGACATAGTCAAATTTTGTTTTAAAAAAAGGGACGAAACAAACTAATCTACAATCAATAAATGAGAAAAATAACCACTGAAGGCCCTGAAAACAGCAGACAATATCAAAACATTTACAAAAACAGGACAGATGATTCCAGTAGGCATCCAAAATAAAACACCAGATGACTCTCCTGTGGAAAAAAATGCACTAGAATTACCTCATTGGGAATTCAAATCCCTAATACTCGGAATTCTCCAAGAACTGAGGCAAAAAGCTGACAAACATGAGGAAAAAATA
>NW_004444154.1:1850657-1873397 GCF_000243295.1 Trichechus manatus latirostris
GTGGCGTTGTTAACCAACGTCATAAAACAACATGTGTACTACTGTTTCATGAGAAACTGTTTGTTCTGTAAGCCTTCACCTGAAGTACAATAAAATATATATAAAAAAAAAAATGAACTGACAAAAAGTGAGGAACTAAGACTAGAACTCCTTGCTGTTGGAATTGAAAACTCCATGCTAAATGCCTTAAGGATTCTATAATACAGCAAGAGATTTTACTCCCTCTTCCCCTGAGAAAAGTACAGCCTTATGGCTATTTAGGGCTTTTTACTATACGGCATGTGTTATCTGTAAAATTTAGCCCTTCTTGGATATAAGGAATATGACAATAGGTTTCACAAGGTGCTTAGAGATCAGAGACAGAGGGTGATTCATTCTCCTTTCAACATACATAGAAATCACTCTTAAGTAAGAAAGCCAGTAGAACTATGAACACCACTGAATTCCAAATATATAACACAGTCCGTAGAGTGAGGTATATTGTAGATGTCCTTTGCATCTTTAGTTTTATGAACAATTAACTTGTTGGCTGAAATATAAATGGTGTGGAGAGGTATAATGGGATAACCTTGAATCTTGCCTAGACCTACGCTTTGGTAGCCAATGTTTTCAAAAGGAATTCACTTAACCAGAGATTAATTGTCTACAACAGTAAAAAAGAAATGAAAGTATCTATTGGGTTTGCTATGAAAATAATCCTAGCTCTCCATGAGATGTGTTCTTCCTTTCTTCCTGAATGCATACCTAGACTGCATTTCCCAGACTCCCATGCAATTAGATGTGACCACGTGACTGTCCAGACTCCTCCACGCTCTTCTCCTCTCTATGACTAGAGGCCAATAATGATAATCAGAGTATCCTTGGAAGCTATGTGTTGAAGATGGCAGAGCCACTGTCAACATGACTCTCTGAAATAACGCCTGAAGCAGAAAGTCTCTCCCCACCCAGTACCTCACTGACCGGGGTCATCCCTGCTAGACTCTTAGGTGAGAAGAAAGTTTTCAATTTGTTTGAACTACTACATTTTTAGTTTCTTTCTTGCAGCAATTTAGCCCACATTAACTAATACAAATGATAACATACTCTGCAACTATAAAGGATTATTCTTCTTCAGTATTATTCTAAGCTCTGTTCTCTAGCAGTTTAATTTTTATGCCATATGTCAACTTTCACTTCAACCTGTTTATTTTAATAAATGATGTTCACAATAATAAAAAATATCTCTGTGCTATCACGTTACAATTTTCTTAAATTGTAGCTTTCATCATACCAAACCAAACCCATTGCCATCAAGTCGATTCCAACTCATAGTGACCCTGTAGGACAGAGTAGAACTGCCTCATAGGGTTTCCAAGGAGCGGCTGGTGGATTTGAACTGCCAACGTTTTGGTTAGCAGCTGAGGTCTTAACCACTGTACCACCATGTTTCTAGCTTTCATCACAGCCACTTCTAAATCAAGAAAATTCAGTGGCTCCTAACACCAACTACACAGACATCAAATTTGGCATGATCTGATGCAAGAATTGAACTTGTCACAGCATGCAGAATGAAGCAGTACATGTAATAAGTTAATTCCTATTTTCAGTCATGTTAACTGAGCCCCAGAGAAGAAAATAATATGGTATAATTTAGGAGCACAAGGAAGGCCCCTCCCTCATAGACTGTCTGCCTTTTATGGAACATCACCATGGAAAGGAGCTCTACTGAAATAAATATCATAATAATTTGAAGTGCCATGGGTGCCCTGGTGGTGTATTGGTTAAGAACTTAGATGCCAGGCAAAAGGTTGGCAGTTCAAATCCACCAGCAGCTCCTTGGAAACCCTGTGAGGCAGTTCTGCTCTGTCCTATAGGGTCCCTATGAGTTGGAATTGACTCAGTGGCAACGGGTTTGGTTTTGGTTTTTGATGGATATAATAGAGTTTCCAGTCTCTCCTACTCTAATCCATCCTAAAAATCATTTTCAAATTATCCCTTATAAATTATTCCTAATACTTTATTCTATTGCTACTATACTCAAGAACTTATGGGTGGCTACTGTCCTGTACCTTGACCTTCAAAACTTCCCTCCATGATCTGGCCCCACTTTGCCTCCAACTTTACTTCCCACAATTCCCCATCAATCCCCTCACTGTCCTCCACACTCATCAAGCTCATTGTGTTCTTAACACCTGTGCTGATGCCGGAACTCCACTGATCTCTGCTCTTCTGCCCATCTGATTCTTTCCCATCCTTCAAGACTCAGATCAAGTCTACCTCCACCATGATGGAAGCTTATGCTAAAAACTCCAGCCTACATCTATCTTTTGATTTCTGAAATCTATGGCCCTCCAAATCAGTACTACACAATTGGCACTTCACTCTTTGTTTGGTTGCATGTGTTTTCCTATTGTTGTCTCCTGTGAATTTTAAATTCTACAGGGAGAAATTATTCACACTAAGATACACCATAGTGAAGAATCGAGGTATCAAAGGAGTGGAATTCTAGTCCTAGATTTGCTACTGACTGGGTTGAACTTGGGAAAATTACTCGAAATCTCTGGCCCTTGGTTTCCACATAAATAAATATGAGTTCTTATATACTACTCAATTCTAACATTGGAGTAAATATGCTTTTCACTCATGTATCCACTAATTTAACAAAGATGCCTCTGCTAAACGCCACACTTGATTCTAGGTATTGGGGATTCATAGATGATTTATTTCTCTAAAACTTTTTATGGTCTTAATGTAGAAGTTTGCCTAGTGAGTTCTCTATTATTGGTGGCATGCAAATAGAAGCTAAAGAGCTGCTTGTTGGAAGTGTTGTAGCAAGGTCTCCAACAGTCTGCAGAGGCTGAAATGGACAGTCTTTTTAGGGTTAAGGTGCTGCTCATACTTCTCTGCTCTCAAGTCCTGACCAATAAAACACAGGCACAAGGGTCAGTTGTCAAATAGGAAGCAAAGCACTAATTCACAGATAAATAGCCACACAAGCATCAGATATTCCACTGCAAAATTCTGGTAAATCATGGACTGAAGACTGTGGCTTAATCTTGAGACCACCCCCTCTTACCTAGAAAACATATCTTAAGGGAGGTTGGTTGAGGTAGTGGGAGTGGAACTGAGGGAGAAGTGAGCCTGGGAAACAGAATCTGAGCAGCCTGTCCGAACCAGCTGCATGAACAAGTAAAGGGCCCAACTCAGCACCCAGAGAGAGACAAAACAGGAAGACAGAGACCTGTGTTATCTTTCCATGGGGTGAGCTCCTTCACCTCCCAAGCGTGGCCCAAAGAAGTGACTGCCAATCCAATGAGCCACATCTTTTCTCCTGGAGGAGGGAAAAGGGGCACCACAAATCTTCCCTTGTGATATTTCTCCTCCTCTGTGGTTGAAGGAGACAGGAAGAGGGGTTGCCTCCAATAGTTCTCAAAGTCCTTTAAAAAATGTAACATTAAGATTTAATCTGATGCAGCAGCTAGCTCAGTGAAGGAACCTCATGAGCCTTTTAAACCATCACATCCATCCCATACCAGAATACCAAAAACCAAAATATTAAACCAGTCACCATCAAGTCTATGCCAACTCATGGCAACTCCATATGTTTCAGAGTAGAACTGCACTCCACAGCATTTTCAAGTCTGTGACCTTTCAGAAATAGATTGCCATGCTTTTCTTCCAAAGTACATCTGGGTTGATTCAAACCACCAACCTCTTAGTAGCTAAGTGCTTAACTGTTTGCACCACCCAGGGACTCCAATGCCAGAATGCCAGTCCACATAAAAAAAAATAGGCCTCCATCATCATTCATAGTTCATGGACTTGTTCCTGAATGACTTACACCAACTTCCTCTGTGTACTACATACCCACTTGCCTGATTCTATATCATAATTCATCCAACATGTGGTCTTTCCCTGCTGGGTTCTGTACATCAAACTCCAGGCCTAATGCAACTTCCTGAATACAGTTCAGAGTCTCCCTCAAACTCTGCCACCTCCAACCTCCCTGGGAAACTCTCCTCTCCTCCCAGTTCTAGTCCTTTCAGCTTTGACAAATCTCACACATCACCCAGTCCCGTAATTGTGAGAGGATCCCATTATGCAAGCCAGAGTATGTAGGAGGAGCTCAGTAAATGTCTGCTGATGGGTTATTTTATCATTTTGAATAATCAAGAATTAAGAAATGATCCAGACTTCAGCCCCACTTTATTTAAACTCCTAATGATAATAATATAAATATTTATGAACTGCTTGCTCTGATCAAGGAGCCCTGGTGGCTTAGTGGTTAAGACCTCAGCTGCCAATCGAAAGGTGGACAGTTTGAATCAACCAGCCACTCCTTGGAAATCCTATGGGGCAGTTCTATTCTGTCCAATAGGGTTGCTATGGGTCGGAATCAACATGACGGCAATGAGTTTGGTTTGGTTTTGTTATGATCCAAAAGTATACTAACGAATTCATGTGCATTTTGTTCTTTGACTCTCAAAACAACCTCTTAGGTAAGTATTCCTATTATTGACCTTATTTCATAATCAGGAAACCAAGGCTTGCAGAATTTGAGACCTTAGCCAAGGCCCCACAACTAGTAAGAGGTAGAGCCAGAATTTTCCTCCATGCCTTTCTGACTTGAGATCTAAGTCTGCACTCTTAATGACTTATCCCTACCCTTGGGTCTTCCCTTTTCCCACAGCAATGGTGTGGCATTCTGATATGGCTTAAATCATAATTGAAGGATTATGGAAGCTCTCTCCTTTTCTGCTATTGCTTCTGGCGTTTTATTCTCTGTTGACTACTCATCTTTGTCTTCACACACTGAGTTGGAATAGAAATAGCCTTGGCCTGGAAGTGGGAAGATAGTTTCTAGCACCAACAGGTTAGGTGACCCTGAGCAAGTCATTTAACCTCTATGATCTTTACTTTTTCATCTGCAAAAGGGGGATAATGGCTACCATCTCTGCAGTCTCCTCTCAGTTTTCCAGAAGTGTGATGAGGATCCAGTGGGATGCTGCATATATTAGATTAATACGGAAAAATTAAAAAGCCCAACCAAAATATGATTCCCTTCACCAGTGGTCCTCCAACTCTAGTGTGCATCAGAATCACCTAGAGGGATTGGAAAAACTCAGATTGCTGGACCCCATCCTCAGATTTTCTGATTCAGTAGTCTGAGGTGGGGTCTGAGAATTTACATTTCTAACAGATTTCGCTAATCTGCTAAAAAGACCCCTTTAAAGTTTTAAAAAGAAAAGATGTCACTTTGATGACTAAGGTGCATGTGACACAAGCCATGGTCTTTTAAATCACCGCATATACATGAAAAAGTTGGACAATGAAAAAGGAAGACAGAAGAAGAATGAATGTATTTGAACTGTGTGCTGGCAAAGAAGATTGAATATACCATGAACTGCCAAAAGAACAAAAAAATTGGTCTTAGAATACACTTTGGTCTTAGAATAACCCAAAATGTTCCTTAGACTTGACTCATTTACTTTGGACACATCATCAGGGAAGATCAATCGCTGGAAAAGGACATCATGTTTGGTAAAGGGCAGATAAAAATAAAGGAAACCCTCAATGAGATGGATTGACACAATAACCAAAACAATAGACTCATACATACCAATGATCATGAAGATGATGCAGGACTGGGCAATGTTTTGTTCTGTTGTACATAAGGTTACCATGAGTCAGAGCCATCTCAATGGCAACCAACAAGTCCCCAGGTGGCGCTGATGCTGCTGGTTCAAGGACTACATTTTAAGAACCAGCAACTTATACTAACCTCTACCCTAAACAAAGTGTCCCCAGTGCATTTCCAAAGTCATCTCCCTTCTGGGTCAAGGAAGGTGACAGTACAGGCTAGATTTTATTCCCAATCATTCGTCCCAGGAGCATAACAAACAAACAAAATGAACAAGTCAGTAAACTGTCCTTTTTCTCCTAGAGAAGTTATTTATACCCCTGTCAGGACTTTAACAGGTTAATATAGAGGAGGGGACTGGAGGGTGCTAAGCTGAGGAGCCCAGGTGAGGGCTGAGCACAAACGTGAATGAGATATGCAGGTAAATTACAACAGCAACAAAACAGAAAGGAGGCATGAATCACAGCAGTTATATCTGAGGAATAACATTATGATGGAACAGATTGCAGGACCATTGATAGCTAGCTCCATGACAGGCCCTCTTATCCACAGGGACAAAAGTACACGATGTGCTCAGAGCAAACCTCCAGGGAATGCTTCAACCCAGATCTCCTGACAGGCTAATAGGTGTTCTTCCTTTTCTAGGCGAGGGAGCCTTTCTCTCTTGATGCCTTTCTGAGTGTGGCAGTGGCTGCTAATAGCATAATTTCCTTCAGAAAATGTTCTTTCTCTGTCTCTCTCTCATTCACCATTCTATGTACCCTAAAGGAGAAAGAGATTGAATAAAAATCTTCCACAATCTGTGTTGAGCCATCGCTTGGTAATGGGTCCAAAATATTAAAATCAAGGGCCAAGAAACAGCTCTCACCTGACCCAGTCATGGGGCTGGGGTGTTGTCTTCTCTCGGGAAGAGGGCACCCGGGCACACCTGGGCATACCTGAGTATTGCATCCGTTGTGTGCACTGAGCCCCCATCACTGCGTGGGTCAAGCCCTCCCTCCTCTCAGTTAGAGGGGGCAGGAGGGGGTACTGCAGAATGCCCCTATGTCACCTGATGCCAGTGGCTGCCCCTAGGATCTGCATGGGAAAGGGGAAGGGGCAGGTTCACCTGCCCGAGTTGCATCTCCTTGATATTTTCCCTTCAATATTTTCCACCACCCAAGGGTATTCCACCACCCGCTTGCCTGGTCACACAACAATCTGGGCTCCTCCGATATGTAAGTGACTCATTTTCCATCCATCAGAGATGAGACTTAAATAAATAAAAAGGTACTTCATGGGGCTGCTGGGCCTAATGATAAGCAATTATGGGAAGGCAAATGAAGGCAGTGCTTTGTGCGGGGCCTGTGAAATTGGTTAAGCAAAAAGAATAATGGCCCGTTTCAGTGATTCATCGCTTTGCTCATTTCAGAGGGACCATTATCTCAGTTAAGTGATGCAATTAATATGAAAATGAGAGAATCATTGTTTAAGGAGATGAGAGGAGAGTGGGGAGGGGGCCAGTTGCCACAGCAGTGAAGAATAAGGGCCACTGAGATGGAAATTTGCATAGGTCAATAGCAATGTGAAGCCTTTAGCACAAATTCAAAGCTTAGCTTGCATTGTAATACGTCGCCATTAAATTCTCATTATGGTGACCTGTGTCCAACACAATTCAATTTTTCAGAATCTTAATGATAAAAAGTTAATTATGTTAAGGTGAAAACCTTTTGTACTGGGCCCTAAAATAAAACACTGGAAGGGCATGGTGACTACCTTCAAGACACTGCAGGTGGAGCCAGAAAGGCTTAATTTATTATTTTATTAACCATAATATGAGTTGCAGGTTGAATTTATTTATTTTTTTGTAAGCTTTGCAGATCTTTTGTAATGAATTCAAGAGTGATAAATAAGGTTTTTTGATTTTTTTTTTCTCTCTGCTTCACCTTTTTTCCCCCTTCCTCGGTTCTCTGATAGTATTTTTCCACTTAGCTTCTAGACCACATTCCAAGGACTGGTTAATAACTTGGGGCATAGAATAGGAAGAGAACAGGAAGCTACTGTGACTGTGTGGCAAGGAGTCATTAGACTGGGTTCTGGGTGGCAAGGATGTCACCGGCTCACTCTGTGGGCTTGGCATTTCAAACTGAAGGGACTCCCAGCAGAGAGCGAGAAGGGAAAGTGATCCACTTCTCACAATCCAACCTCGGCCACTTGCTCTGTATTTTTCAGCCAGTTGCCTAACCCCTCAGAGCTTCAGCAGCCTCATCAGTAAGAAAGGGACATTACCTTCCTTAAAGGAACTGTGAAGATTTGGCAAAAAGTGTATACAGCATTTCATACCAGGTGGGAGTGGGGGGCATTGTTACCATCGTCACCATCATCATTATGGCACTAATACCTACACTTTACACATAATAGATATTCAGTAAGTATCATTTCCCCTTCCACGATGAGCCTCCTTTTCCTCCTCTCTAAAACTAGAGGGTGAATCATGAGGTTTAGATGCCGACAAGATAGAAAACTAGCAAAGATTGCTGGCTCTCTCCACATAATCCAACACTGGAAACCCTCAAAACAGGGGAAAGGATGTTAATGGATGTCTCAAACTAGCATAAGAACTGTAAGAATCCAAGGAGCAAGAGAAGGTGATTGTGTCCTCCGGTAGTGGGGTGGAGGGGCTGCGGGAGACAGCAGCCCAAGGAGATTGTCAGATTCTGACAATGTTTCAGGACAAACCATGGCAAACCAACAGCAACAAGCACATCAGAGAGGTACACTGATCAGCCAAAGTGGGGAGCAGTTAACAACATATACAGTCTTCCTCTCACCAAAGCCAGGTATTTATGACCAAGCTAGAAAAATACCTTAGAGAGAATCAGTCCCAGAGCAGTGATAAGGGTTGTAGAAGCAGAAGTTCTCTGACTTGAGATGCAGTAACCCTCCTCATCTTCCCTAAACTCACCAGCATAAGTTATAGTCAGGACCTGAAATTTATCCTTTAACACAGGTATATGTCTCCAGTCAAGGGAGCTAAAAGAACAGGGAAACATGAGTGAGCTCAGAGGGAAAAAAACAACAGAATATATTAGGAGTGACATGACTCTAATAATAATAAGAACTTACCCAGCACTGACTCTTTGCCAGGCATGAATCTATGTGCTTCACAAATATCAGCCTACTCAGCTCTAACAACTACTCTGTTATCCCCATTTCAAAGATGAAAAAGGAAAAGTGCCGAGAGATTAAGTTATTTGGCCAAGATCACACAGCTGGGTATTAGCAGAGCTGGACTTTGAAGTTAGTGGTCTGACTCCAAAGCCTATGCTTTTATCTTTACACTTTACTGCCTTTGTAACAACAATAAATAAATAAATAAAATGGAATGATCTGTTTCAGACGAAGAAAAATTAAGAGAGCAGGTAAAATTAAAGACAAGCTTCTTAAATACCCTCAAAGGGACAAGGAGCATATTGGAAACATAAACTGGGAACACAAAGTCATTTTAAAAAAGTACAAAATAAAGAGATTATGTACGAAAAACATGATACTTGTAGTTGAAATAAATAAATGGGTTGAAGAATAGAATGAATATAGCTGAAAAACAAATCAGTTAATTAAAAAAATCAAGTCAAAGATGCTATTGGAAGGTATCAGGAAGGAATAAACAGATGAAAATATGAAAAAACATGGAAGATAGAATTATAAGTATCAACATATGCATAATATATCCTAGAAAGAGAGAAAAAAATTGAGGGAAAAATATTTAAAGAAATAAATCACTGATAATTTTTTTTCAAACTAGAAAAATATTTAAGAAGAACTATGATTGTAAAGGTTTATAGAATATAAACAGATAGAGACCACCCATACTTAGATTCACCTTAGAGGAATTTATGAACATTGAAAACAAAGAGAAAAATAACATCGATAATCACTTGAAAAACTACTTTAAAATCTTCCAAAGAAAATGATCACCACAATGAACAAGGATACAATTTATATATGATTTCTCAACAGCAAAAAGAACACAATGGAGTGATAGCAACAAAATGGTAAAGGAAAAAACTTTGAAGGTAGAATTTTGCATCCAGTAAAATTATTATTGAATGCAAAAGATATTTTCATGTTCATGAAGCCTCATCTGGATTACCACTCAAAGAGCCTCTTTGAAAACATATTTAGAAAAGTACTTCTATAGGAAGAGACATAAATAAAACTTGACAAGATCTTAGAAGTATAGCAAACTTAAAAATTAAAAACAGGAAATATGGCTGAAATATGTTTGAAAATATGCAATAACATTAAATATTAATTGATAAATTCAGTTATCAAAAGGCAGAGACTCATGGATTGAATTAAAAACAAGATACAATTATGTTATTTACAATGGGCTCAGAGAACTATAGAAAAGTTAAATAATTTTTTAAAAATTATATCAGGCAAAAATGAACAAAGAGCAAGTGGAAATCACATTTTTAATACCACACAAGATAGAATATAAGGCAAAAAAAAAAAATCAGATGGGACAAAGAGGAATGCTACATACTACTAAAAAGAGCATCAAGAAGGTATAAAAATCATGAACATACCTCCACCCAATGAAATAGCATAAAATATTTTCTGATTCCAATGTTACATATTTAAATTTCTTCATGGGGATAGTAATGAGGTCTCTGAGTGCCTCAATACCCTGTATTATTTTCTTAATCCTACCTGCCCCCAAAAAGAAGTTTGCTGTCAAGTTACTTCGACTTATGTTGAAACCATACGTTGCAGACTAGAACTGTGCTCCATAGGATTTTCAAGGCTGTGACCTTTTGGAAGCAGATCACCAGGACTTTTTTCCGAGATGGGGACAGGGGGAGGTTGGAACTGCCAATTTTTTGGTAAGTAGTTGAGCACTTAACCATTTGCATCACCCAGGAACTCTTAATCCTTCCCACATCTCTCTAAATCATCCCTTAATTAAAGTGTCTTCAACTGAATTGTCTGAGCTTAATTCTATTTCTTAGATAAACCCTGAATGACACAAATTTACCCTTCAAAAACCTCCAGGAACAAAAGCCTGTGCTTATATTGAGAAAAAGGCAGAAATTGGGCAATACCTAAGATCTGGATTCAGACAGAGCCAGATTTGAGTCTCAGTTCCACCACTGGTGGAACCAGCTGGTAAAGTAGTAACCAGTTACCATAGACTTGATTTTGACTCACGACAACCCGAAGAATGTCAGAGTAGAACAATGCTCCATAGGGTTTTCAATGGCTGATTTTTTTGGAAACCCCCGACCTTTCTTCCAGGGCACCTCTGGGTGGACTCAAACCTCCAACCTTTTGGTTAGCAGCCAAGCATGTTAACTGTTTCCACCACCCAGGGCCTCCATCAATGGGGTAAGGTACTTAAATTCTCTGAGGCCTGGTTTCCTCAAATATAAACATGGTACAGTAGTACCTGCCTCACAGTGTTTTGTGACTATTTTCAACACAGTAACCACCCAGTACATTTTGGTGATGATAGGAATAGTAGAATG
This sequence comes from Trichechus manatus latirostris, assembly GCF_000243295.1. Lineage (NCBI taxonomy): Eukaryota > Metazoa > Chordata > Mammalia > Sirenia > Trichechidae > Trichechus > Trichechus manatus. The sequence goes on from NW_004444154.1 coordinate 1,861,788, forward strand.
GTAGTAATAGTACTGGAGCCCTGATGGCACAGTGGTTAAGAGCTAGGCTGCTAACCAAAAGGTCAGCAGTTCAAATCCACCAGCCTTTCCTTGGAAGCCCTATGGGGCAGTTTTACTCTGTCCTATAGGGTCGTTATGAGTTGACATCAACTCAAAAGCAACAGAGTAGTACTAGTACTAACACTGATGGCAATGCTAATAATAAAAGTAGTTGTGGTTCTCAATGTTATTATTATTGGACTTTTTACAGTGTAATCGATCCTCCAAGGTTAATCATACTAAAACACAAGGAATGCATAAAAGCAAGGGATATATTCTTTATTTGATGGCAAGAAAACAAAAATTATAATTTTGGTATATTGATAAGTGTGCAAAACACCCATTGATAACTATCCTGCTATACTGATTTATCTACCTCTAAGGTGGAATATTTAATATTATAATATAGCACTCCAAGCAGATCTTACCCTAAATACATTCAGGTTAGGTTTTATACAGTCTGCTGTATACAGGGTTGCTATGAGTCGGAATCGACCCCAAGGCAGTGGGGGTTTTTTTGTTTGTTTGTTCGCATTATGCTTAAATGCCAGGTATCAATGCCAGGACCTGGCTAACAATGGATCAAAGAGAGAAGGCAGGAATATGAAACCAGAGTGAAAAAAGATTCTTCAGACAGGAGAAAGGAGGTGGGCTGATCAAGTAAGCAGTTTAGGGGTGTTTTGAGGATAAAAAAGGAATGTACAAATATGACAGGCATTGGAAAAGCAACAAGATTGGGGAAATCAAAGGGATGGGGTGAATATCAGAGAATAGAGAGAGGTCCAAACACCAGAGACAGAACTCAAGTCACCCTGCCCCAGTCAGGAAGCTGCTTGTATGCTTCCTGCTGGGACACAAAATACTCTTGAATCAGTTTGTAAGCCTCAGGAAATCATGACTAACGGAAGAATACAAAAATAGTAGCTAGTCACTGCCTCAAGTGAATTTAGCCCAATCTTAAACCAACCGGATTCATTTTATGGCTCAAAACATTCTTAAAAGGTCATGACATTCCATACCAAAGGTTCCTAAACATGGGTTAGCATATAAATCACCTGGGAAACCAGTTAAAATACGTATTCTCAGATCATCAACTCTGGAGTTAAAGACCAGTAATCAGTATTTTTAACAAGCGGGTCAGATAATTTTTATGCAACCAGGGAGATCTACCTGGAAGGCACAAGCAGTTTGGAGACCCAATATTCGATAGAGCCCAAAGCAATCTATTCTTCTATGAGATCAGTACTAAATATGTTTCCTTGCTTGTTGATCATCCTGAAACATTAGCATGTTCTATTAACAAACTGATTCAGTAAATAAGCGTTGACTAAGTATCTACCGTAAGCTTAAGTAAAGAATAAGTCAAGATTCATGACCTCCCTCAAGAAAGAGGAGTTCAGGCTGGGACATTATGAACCATAGCACAAGACAGTAAAACAAGGGCTATACAGGAGCACCAATAATGGAAGAGATAGGAACTGTTGGTTTTAACTGGGATGATCAGGGAAGACTTCACAAAAGAGGTGGCATTTCAGCTGAGCCTTAAAAAAGGAGGAAGATTTAAATAATACGTGAAGAAGGAAAAGTACTCTATGCTGAAGGAACACCGCAAGCAAACACACGGAGAGGCGAGAAGGGAGAAGTCATACTAAAATATTTACTGTTGCTAGACTATCTAGGGTACGTCATCTGGGAAAGGATCATAAAAAGGCCTTGAGCATCTTTCAAAGATATTGGGTCTTTGTAGGTATGCTGTGGGGGGACATTAAAGATTGTTAAGGATGAAATTAGACATGATGGAAGTATTGTTTTAAGATGATGACTCTACTGCTGTATAAATCAAAAATTAAAGAGGCAAAAGACTGGAATGAGAACAACAGTTCTAATGGTCCATATGAGAAAGAATGAGGCCTGAACTAGGACAACAACACTAGGACTGGAGAGAAGAGGGTGTGACAACTCTAATTCCAGCTTTACCACTTACTAGATGCATATCCTTGGTCAAAGCAGTTCATCTCTCTGGGTTTCAGTTTCCTCCTCTGTAAAATAAGGTTAATAATTACCTACCAGATCTCCTTCCCAGGATTATTATGGGATGTGTAATCATGGGAAGGGGAGTCCCTGGGTGGTACAAATGACTGTACTAGGTTGCTAATTAAACGGTTGGAGGTTGGAGTCTACCCAGAGGCACCTCGGAAAAAAGGTCTGGTGATCAACTTCCAAAAAATCAGCCATTGAAAACCTTATGGAGCACAGTCCTACTCTGACACACATGAGGTCACCATGAGTCAGAATCAGCTTAATGTTAACCAGATGGTAATTATGGAAATCATTTAAAGTGCTTTACAAGTGTAAGGAGTTATTAACATTAATGATGATGATGATGATGATAAAGTCTCTACCAAAGGAAGGGAATGTAGTTGAAAAAAATTTTAAGACCAGAAACACTGGAGGAGGGAAGTGAGGATGCACCCATTTTTTAAATCACTTCACCATTACCATATTTATTTGTACATAATGTGTCCACACATATAACACACGGAAATGATGAAATTAAGTAAAATACTTCTGGTATAGCATGCCCATGCATATACTGTACTTGTCTCATAACATTCCCAGAAGTAAATTCATCCATCCTCCCATAGTACTGGTAAATTATATTGTTCTGTTCATTTCTTTAATCTCCTGCTTTTTGTTGTTGTTCTTAGGTGCCTTCGAGTCAGTTCCAACTCATAGCAACCCTATGCACAACAAAACGAAACACTGCCGGGTCCTGCACCATCTTCACAATCTTTGTTATGCTTAAGCCCATTGTTCCAGCCACCATGTCAATCCATCTCATTGAGGGTCTTCTCTTTTTCACTGTCCCTCTACTTTACCAAGCTTAATGTCCTTCTCCAGGGACTGAGCCCTCCTGATAACATGTCCAAAGTATGTGAGACACAGTCTTGCCATCCTTGCTTCTAAGGAGCATTCTGGCTGTACTTCTTTCAAGACACATTTGTTCATTCTTTTGGCAGTCCATGATATATTCAACATTCTTTGCCAATGCCATAACTCAAAGACTTCAATTCTTCCTCAGTCTTCTTTATTCATTGCCCAGCTTTCACATGCATATGAGGTGATTGAAAACACTATGGCTTGGGTCAGGCCCACCTTAGTCTTCAAGGTGACATCTTTGCTTTTTAACACTTTAAACAGGTCTCTTGCAGCAGATTTGCCCAATGCAATGCATTTGACTTCTTGACTCCTGCTTCCACGGGGGGTTGATTGTGGATCCAAGTAAAATAAAGTCCTTGACAACTTCAATCTTTTCTCCATTTATCATGATGTTGCTTATCGGTACAGTTGTTAAGGATTTTTGTTTTCTTAATGTTGATGTGTAATCCATACTGAAGGTTGTAGTCTTTGATCTTCATCAGTAAGTGCTTCGAGTCCTCCACTTTCAGCAAGCAAGGTTGTGTTACCTGCATATTGCAGAATGTTAATGAGTCTTCCTCCGACCCTGATGCCCCGTTCTTCTTCATACAGTCCAGCTTCTTGAATTATTTAATCAGCATACAGATTGAATAAGTATGGTGAAAGGATACAACTCTGACGCACACCTTTCCTGACTTTAAATCGAGCAGTATCCCCTTGTTCTGTTCGAATGACTACCTCTTGATCTATGTACGGGTTCCTCATGGGCACGATTAAGTTTTCTGGAATTCCTATTCTTCTCAATGTTGTCCATAATTTGTTGTGACCCACACAGTCAAATGCCTTTACATAGCCAATAAAACACAGGTAAACATCCTTCTGGTATTCTCTGCTTTCAGATCCATCTGGTATCAGAAAAATGGTATCCCTCATTTCACTTCCTCTACTGAATCTGGCTTGAATTTCTGTAAGTTCCCTGTCAATGTACTGCTGCAACCACTTTTGAATGATCTTCAGCAAAGTCTCACTTTCTTGTGATATTAATGATATTTCAATAATTTCTGCATTCGGTTGGATCACCTTTCTTTGGAATAGGCATAAATATGGATCTCTTCCAGTTGATGGGCCAGGTAGCTGTCTTCCAAATTTCTTGCTATAGATGAATGATTATTTCCACACTGCATCTTTTTGTTCAAACATCTCAACTGGTATCCCATCAGTTCCTGGAGACTTGTTTTTCACCAATGTCTTCAGTGCAGCTTGGACTCCTTCCTTCAGTATCATCAGTTCTTGATCATATGCTATCTCCTGAAATGGCTGAACTTCGACTAATCCTTTTTGGTACAGTGACTCCTGCTTATGTATATAAAAATAGTCTGAAAATGTTACTTTTGATCATAATAGCATAATAAAGGTATAAGCCATAGTAGAGAAGTCATGGATCAAGTTTGATAGTCCCCAGTAACTGGAAAATAAACAATTGAAACTGTGCATTTGTTTCTATTCATTTAAGCTGATAATTATAGCACATTAGCTCAACAGTTGAATGTGAAAAACGTATCAGATAGTCTTAAGTGAAACCATTAGGTTATGTTAGGTGTGCTTATTTCATAGTTTAATTATGTCTTCTTAGTGTCAGTTGGCATAACGTGCTTATGAAAGTAACACACGGTGCTTGCAAGGTGTTATTTAAATAACACGTTATTTGTGAAAAAAAATATGATAAGCTGTTTGAAGTCCTTAGTAAGTCCCTTAGAACTCCAACACATAGTGGCTCTGTGTACAACAGAACGAAATGTTGCCCAGTCCTGCGCCATCCTCACAATCATAAATATGTTTGAATTCATGGTGCAGCCAGTATGTCAATCTATTTTACTGAGGGTCTTCCTCTTTTTTGCTGACCTTCTACTTTACTAAGCATGGTGTTCTTCTCCAGGGATTGTTGCTTCTGATAACATGTCCAAAGTAAGCGAGGCAAAGTCTCACCATCCTTGCTTCTAAGGAGTATTCTGGCTGTACTTCTTCCAAGACAGATTTGTTTGTTCTGGCAGTCCATGGTACATGCAATATTCTTCAACACCAGAATTCAAAAGCATCAATTCTTCTTCAATCTTCCTTTTTAAGGAAGATTGTGGACTTAAGCTAGCCTTAGATAATACGTTTACATCTTAGCTCTCATGTTTTCTCAACAGGCACACATTCTCATAGCTGGCCATGTTTAGAAAATAACAGAAAAGTTCACATTTTACCTAAAACTTAACATTTGTAAGCAAATGAGAGAATAGTACAGATTTCCTTAGTAAACAAATGAGTCATCTTCCCTGATAGGAGAAAAAGAAGTAGTACAAAATGTAGATCCTTGGGGACAAAGACTTGGGCTATTAAGCTAAACATGTATTCATCCTTTCCTGGCAGCAAATGTGGGTATAGGAGGTGAAACTCTGTGGCCATTTTAATGGCATGTCTGGCTTCAGCGTGAGTCAGGGGCCTTCAGCTGGAATCTCCATTTGCCATCCATTCATCCTTCCATTTCATCTGCCCCAAGAACCTACTGTCTTAGTTTCCTAGTGCTGCTATAACAAAAAAAGTCACAGGTAGGTAACTTCAAAGAACAGAAATTTATTTTCTCAGAGTTCTGGAGGATAAAATTCCAAATCAGAGTCTCAGCCACATTAATTCCTTGTGTGGGCCACTCTCCTAGTTTCTGGTGACTGCTCGCAATCCTTGGTGTTCCTTTGCTGCATATGCATATCTGCCTCCATTGTCACATGACATCCCCTTCATGTGTGTCTGTGTCTATTCTGCTCCTTTTGAAAGACACCACCCAGAGGGGTTAGGTTTAGGACCCACCCCATTCTGGTGTGATCTCATTAACATCACAAAAGAAAACTCCTATTTCCAAACAGAGACATATTTACAGGTGCAGGGATTCGGACCTCAGCGTCACGTTTTATGGGACACAACTCAATCCACAACACCTGTCAAACCTGCATCTTTCCCCGGACCTCATTCCCAAGATCTAGTCCTGATTATACATTTGCACATGAATATCATGCAGAAACCTCAGGTTCTGAATTCCCCAAACCATGATTTTTGGCCCCAAAACTTGCTCCTCCTCCTTTTCTTCCTCTCTGATAAACCCACCAACAATCCACTCTCCCAGGTCAGAGTCAACTTTGACTCCTCCTCACTCTCACTCCCAAAGTTCACTTGGTCATCAGGTCCTGCCCATTCTCAAGGCTAATTCCCAAGTCTTCACAGAACTCTGGGGCAGGGGTAAGACCTGGACCCAGGAGTCTTGACTCACATCCCATTGCTGTTTTTTGCCAACACCACAGAATCCCTAAACTGGCCTCAGCATAAAGACAAAGATCAAAAAGGAACAAAATGGACACTGACTGGCCCTGAATCAGGACATGATACTAAAAATGGGGAATATAAAGTAGCTATGCAACGGCCTACTGATTTATGAAGACAGCAGAAAACCAGGATATTAATTAAGCTCATTACATTCCTTAATAATGAGATTCAATTGACTTATAACCAGTTATAAGCTTACTGTCTTTCGCTCTGCATTGTTAATTGTACTTACTCATTTTTACAGTTGCTAAATTATAAGATATGCTATAGTTGTGAAAGAAAAGGAAGGATTTATGTGTGCTGTATGCTAGACTGTGCAATAGAAAGTGAAACTTAAAATGTTAAAAGCGTTCTTGAGAAAGCCAATGTTATTATCCCCGACTCACAGTCCCCAGTTCCCAAGATAAGAAATCCTTGACAAAGGAGAAAGCCAGGGAAACCACTTCATTCTGCGGCCACTGAGGCCAAGCTCCAATTTGCTCAGGTCTCCTGATACAGTTTGTGATCCAGGATTGGCCAACTATTTGTTCCACAACAACTTGCCAAGGGGCCCAGACCCTCTAAGATGCCTAAATCCTACTATGAGAGAACTGTCTTCAAAGGCCAAACTCATTGCCATCATCATCATCACCATCATTTCTCTCCAATTTGCTGTGTGACCTTGAGCAGATTACTTATCGCCTGGAGCCTCATTTTCTGGTCTTGAAATGTGAGTCTATTCTGACCTCATAGCACAGGGTGTCACACAGAGAAACTGTTCAACTCATATTTGCTGCTAGGGGTACAAATCATAGTAGTATGCTGTATTAGTTTCCTAAGGATGCCACAACAGATTACCACAAAATGGGTGCCTTAAAACAAGAGAAATGTATTTTCTCACAGTTCTGGAGGCTGGAAGTCACAGTTCAAGGTGATGGCATGGTTATGCTGTGTCTGAAGTTTCTAGGGGAAAACGTTCCTTGTCTTTTCCAGCTTCTGTTAATTCCAGGCATTCATTGGATTACAGATGCATCTCTCTAATCTCTGCCTTCATCATCACATGTGTGTCTGTGTCTCTGTGTCTCTCTTCTTTTATGGACACCAGTCATACTATATTAGAGCCCACCCTACTACACTCTGCTATTCGTGTTAAGTTAGGTAATTACATCTGCAAAGACACTCTCTTAGTTATCTAGTCTGCTATAACAGAAATACCACAAGTGGATGGTTTAACAAACAGAAGTTTATTCTCTCACAGTTTAGGAGACTACCATACCCGTTGCTGTTGAGTCGATTCTGACTCATAGCGACTGTATGGGACAGAGTAGAACTGCCCCATAGAGTTTCCAAGGATCATCTGGTAGGTTCGACCTGCCAACATTTGGGTTAGCAGCTGTAGCACTTAATCACTACACCACCAGGGTTCCCTTAGGAGGCTAGAAGTCCAAATTCAGGGCAACAGCTCTAGAGAAAGGCTCTCTTTGGGTTGGCTCTGGAAGAAGGTCGTTGTCATCAATCTTCCCTTGGTCTAGGAGCTTTTCAGAACAGGGACCCTGACTTCAAAGGATACACTCTCATCTTGGTGGCATGAGTCCCTCTCCATTCTACTGGATTCTCTCTTTTATATCTCTAAGGAGACTGACTCAAGATACAACCTAATCCTGTAGATTGAGTCCTGCTTCATTAATATAACTGCCTCGAACCTTGCTTCATTGACATCATAGAGGTTAAGATTTACAACACATAGGATAATCACATCAGATCACAAAATGGTGGACAACCACACAATACTAGGAATCATGCCCTAGCTGAGTTGAGACACATTTTTGGGGGACACAATTCAATCCATAACAGACACAATTTCCAAATAGGTTCACATTCACAGGTACTGAGGGTTAGGAAATGAACTTATCTTTTTTTAAAAAAATTTTTTTTAATTTTTTTTCCCATACAAAACTTTATAGATACATTGTTAAGTGACTGTAATTGCTCTCCCCATACTGTGACAGCACACTCTTCCTTTCCATCCCTGATTTCCCATGTCCATTCAACCAGCTCCTAACACTCTCGGACTTCCCATCTCACCTCTGGACAGAAGCTACCCGTTTAGTCTCTTCTATCTGAGCTACGACGCAAACTCCTCACGAGTATCACTTTATGTCCCACAGTCCAGTCCAATCCCTGTCTGAAGAGTTGGCCTCAGAAATTGTTTTAGTTCTGGACTGATAGAGAATCCAGGGGTCATGCTTTCCAGGGCTCCTCCAGTCTCAGTCAGACTATTAAGTCTGGTCTTCTTACTACAATTTGAGTTCTGCACCCAACCGTTCTCCTGTTCCATCCGGGACTCTCTGTTGTGTTCCCTGTCAGGGCAGTCATTGGTGGTAGCCAGGCACCATCTAGTTCTTCTGGTCTCAGGCTGATGAAGTTGCTGGTGTATGTGGCCCCTTCTTTCTCTTGGGCTAATACTTTCCTTGTGTCTTTTGTGTTCTTCATTCTCCTTTACTCCAGGTGGCTGGGACCAATTGATGCATCTTACATGGCCGCTTGCAAGCTTTTAAGACCCCAGACACAATTCACCAAAGTACGATGCAGAAAATTTTCCTAATAAGCTTTTTTATGCCAATTGACCTAGAAGTCCCCTGGAAGCATGGTCCCTAGAAACCTACCCCTGCTACTCTGTCTCTCAAAGTGTTTGATTGTATTCAGGAAACTTCTTAGCTTTGGTTTAGTCCAGTTGTGCTGACTTTCCCTGTAGTGTGTGCTGCCCTTCCCTTCACCTAAGATAATTCTTTTCTACTACCTAGTTAGTAAATAACCCTCACCCTCCCTCCCCACCCTCATAACCATCAAAGAATTCTGTGTTTAAACCTTTTCTTGAGTTCTTATAATAGTGGTCTTATACAATATTTGTCCTTCTGTGACTGACTAAATTTACTGAGCATAATGACCTCCAGCTTCCTCCATGTTATGAGATGTTTCATGGCATCATCGTTGTTCATTATCATTGTGTAGTATTCCATTGTGTGGATATACCATAATTTGTTTATCCATTCGTCCATTGATGGGCACCTAGGTTGTTTCCATCTTTTTGCTATTATAAACAGTACTGCCATGAACTTGGGTGTACAAATATCTATTTGTGTGACAGCTCTTATTTCTCTAGGATATATTCCAAGGAGCGAGATAGCAGGATTGGATGGTACTTCTATTTCTAGCTTTTGAAGGAAGCACCAAATCAATTTCCAAAGTGGTTGTACCATTTTACATTCCCACCAACAGTGTATAAGTGTACCAGTCTCTCCACAACCTCTCCAGCATTTATCATTTTGTGTCTTTTGGATTAATGCTAGCTTTGTTGGGGTGAGATGATATCTCATTGTAGTTTTGATCTGCGTTTCTCTAATGGCTAATGATCGTGAGCATTTCTTCATGGGTCTGTTAGCCACCTGAATATCTTCTTTGGCAAAGTGCTTGTTCATATCCTTTGCCCATTTTTTAACTGGGTTATTTGTCATTTTGTTGTTGAGGTTTTGCAGTACCTTGTAGATTTTAGAGATTCGACGCTGATTGGATTTGTCGTGGTCAAAAGTTTTTTCCCAGTCTGTAGGTTGTCTTTTGACTCTTTTGGTGAAGTCTTTTGATGAGCATAAGTGTTTGATTTTTAAGAGCTCCCATTTATCTAGTCTCTTTTCTGGTGTTTGTGCGTTGTTACTTATGGTTCGTATCATGTTTATGCCATGTATTAGGGCTCCTAGCATTGTCCCTATTTTTTATCCCATGATCTTTATCGTTTTCAATTTTATATTTAGGTCTTTGATCCATTTTGAGTTAGTTTTTGTGCATGCTGTGAGATAAGGGTCTTGTTTCAGTTTTTTGCAGATGGATATCCAGTTATGCCACCACCATTTATTACTGAGATTGTCTTTTCCCCAGTTAATGGACTTTGGGCCTTTGTTAAATATCAACTGTTCATAGGTGGATGAATTTATGTCTGGATTCTCAATTCTGTTCCGCTGGTCTATGTATCTGTTGATGTACCAGTACCAGGCTGTTTTGACTACCATGGCGGTATAATAGGTTCTAAAATCAGGTAGTGTGAGGTCTTCCATTTTGTTCTTCATCTTGAGCAATACTTTACTTATTCGAGGCCTCTTCTCTTCCATATGAAGTTGGTGATTTGTTTCTCCATCTCATTAAAAAAAATGCTGGTAGAATTTGGATCAGGATTGCATTATATCTGTAGATCGCTTGGCATAGAATAGACATTTTCACAATGTTGAGTCTACCTATCCATGAGCAATGTATGTTTTTCCACTTATGCAGGTCTCTTTTGGTTTCTTGCAGTAGTGTCTTGTAGTTTTCATTGCATAGATCTTTTACGTCTCTGGTTAGATTTATTCCTAAGTATTTTATCTTCCTGGGGGCTGTTGTAAATGGTATTGATTTGGTGATTTCTTCTTCGAGCTTCTCTTTGTTGGTGTAAAGGAATCCAACTGATTTTTGTATGTTTGTCTTGTATCCTGAAACTTTGCTAAAATTTTCTATTAGTTCAAGTAGTTTTCTTGTGGATTCTTGGGGGTTTTCTGTGCATAAGATCCCATCATCTGCAAATAGAGATACTTTGACTTCTTCCCTACCAATTTGGATGATCTTTATTTCTTTTTCTAGTCTAATTGCTCTGGCTACAACCTCCAGCACAATGTTGAATAAGAGTGGTAATAAAGGGCATCCTTGTCTGGTTCCCGTTCTCAAGGGGAATGCTTTCAAAATCTGTCCATTTAGGATGATGTTGGCTGTTGGCTTTGTATAAATGCCATTAATTATGTTGAGGAATTTCCCTTTTATTCCTATTTTGTTGAGAGTTTTTATTGTTTTCTGTGCATAAGATCATACCATCTGCAAATAGAGAGGAATTTCCCTTTATTCCTATTTTGTTGAGAGTTTTTATCGTGAATGTGTGTTGGGCTTTGTCAAATGCCTTTTCTGCATCGATTAACAAGATCATGTGGTTCTTATCTTTTGTTTTATTTATGTGATGGATTACGTTGATTGTTTTTCTAATGTTGAACCATCCGTGCATACCTGGTATAAATCCCACTTGATCATGGTGAATGATTTTTCTGATACATTGCTGAATTCTATTGGCTAGAATTTTGTGGAGGATTTTTGCGTCAATGTTCATGAGGGATACTGGTCCGTAATTTTCTTTTTTTGTGGTGTCTTGACCTGGTTTTGGTATCAGGGTTATGCTGGCTTCATAGAATGAGTTTGGGAGTATTCCGTCCTTTCCTATGCTCTGAAATACCTTTAGTA
>NW_004444154.1:1873497-1901065 GCF_000243295.1 Trichechus manatus latirostris
TGTTGGGAGCTTGCTGAAGCCATGATGGATTGCCTGTTTATGTGATTTCACTTTGTTGTCTCTGAGCCTTCAATAAGTTGTTATATTTATTTATTTTATGTTTGCTTACTGTGTCCTAGTTTCTTGTTTTCCTTTGATATGCCCAAATAGGTTGCTCTTATGAGCTAGTTTGATTATTGGCACCTTTGAAACTCTAATGTCCTGTCACCGGGTGGTTAGATCTGTTACTAGGTATGTGAGCTCAGGAGCCTACTCACTCCTCCTGTATGGATTCAGCTCATGTGCCCAGGTAGATAGCCACCAAGCGTGGTGTAGGCTGTCAATTACAGTCCTAGACAAGCATGGGTGATTGGTGTAGGTACAGGTATCTGGCTGCAGAAGGGGGACACACTCTGAGCAAGGCAGAGGGCTGACGGCTGCCCACGGGTGTCCAGGAGGAAGGTGTGTCCATGTTCCCTACAGCACATAGGTGGGTGCATTTTGCAGCCAGACTATGAGCACCTAATGCCGTTTGCTGTAAGGACTGGGGGGTACCTCTTATTCATGGGTCTCTATTGCATGTGGCTAGGTGGCATGGATGGAGCCACCAGTCCTCATGCCCCTGATGTGGGTAGGTGAAGACCCTGATTAATGGGCAGAGTAGTGTCAAATGTCAAGAACATGCCACTTCACAGCTGAAACAGTTGAAGTTAGAGTTCTGGTATATAGCCTGTTGTACTGCATTAATGAGGGCCTACGCTGTTGAGATGGGCCCATACAGGTCTATGCAGGGCTAAAGGCACTCAAAGTCTGTGGATCCCTTATGCCTGTGCCTAGGCAAAGGAGCTGTGCCTACCCTGGGTTCCTGGCTTAGAGGAGTAGGCAGTTTATTTTTTCCCGTTTGTTAATTTGTTCACTCTCCAAGGCAGGGAGAATGGCTCTGGGCGTGTGATGGATCCTACTTCTGGCCCAGGGGACTTGGCAATTCCTGTAGCAGGTCCAGGACCCAGTGCAGAGCAGGGAGTGGGGAGGTAAATGGGAGAGAGGTTTTTCCCTAAGGGGGGTGTTTTTGATCCGTGAGGTAGGTCGTATGCAACTACTTATCTTTCGGTGATCGAGGGCTGCTTCTCACTGGTTCTGGGTGGCCGTGTAGACTCTCTGGCACTGGGTCTCTCCCAGTCCAGAAAACGTGGCTCCCAAGCACGACTGCTTGCCTGCCTTACTGCTCACCCACAAGCTGCTCAGGCCTGAAGTACTCAGTCTCTCACAACAGGTCTGGCAACTCCTCACTGCTTCCAAACTGTCTCTCCCTCCCCTTGCCACTCTATCCAGTTCCTCAACTCTGCCTTTGATGTTCAGGGCTCCCAGATTGCCATATATAATCAAATCACTTGTTTTTTCAGGTCTTTGTTATAAGAGGGGCCACCAGAAGCATGTGACTACTCTGCCATCTTAGCCCTGCCTCTAAACTTATCCTTCAAGGGGACATAAATCAACCCATAATATATGTCAAGTCAAAAATTACCCAATTCAAATGTTCCACCTGGCCAAAGACCTCATACTATAGTCCGGGTTCTATCTTCCAGGCAAGTTTCACTCACTTCGTTTAGGAGAGGAGATGAAAGAACAAATCATTTCACTCCTCTGGTAGAATCTTCCCCACTACATAAAGAAAATAGCCTAGCCTCACCACTCTTGAGTAGAATGTAGACTGCCTCTCCAATAACGGTACCAAAAAAAAAAAAAAAACCTGCTGCCGTCAAGTCGATTCCAACTCATAGTGACCATATAGGACAGAGTGGAACTTCCCATTAGGGTTTCCAAGGAGCAGCTGGTGGAAATGAACCGCCAGGCTTTTGATTTGCAGCCATAGCTCTTAACCACTGCACCACCAGAGCTCCTCAATAACCATATATACATAATATTATTCATATATACAGTGACATGAGGAAAACATTATCTTAGCAGCTTATATAAGAATATCTCTTGCAAAAGAACCTGTGTTTTTCTTTTGGAAGAAATAATAGGTAATCCAAATAATAGATAAGAAATAACGATAAGGCTAAAACATGAGACACCAAGGAGCATGCATAACTGAAAATCAATGTTTGCTGTACTGTCTTCTAAAGAAGATGGATTTTTCTGGCTGGAGAATTTTTGTTTTGTTGAATTCCTAGTTGTTCTTGGATCCTAGTGTAAAACTAGGGGTATGGCATGGGAAGGAAGGTCTTGCTCTGCTTAATAAAGAAATGAAGAATTGGAGTTCCCAAAAGAAAACCAAGGAGGAAGAGGGGTCACGGCTTCTTCCTGTATGAAGAGGAGAGAGGCGGCATTCCAGAGGCAATGGGCGTTGAGTGTATGAGATTCCTTTTGTGTTCATATATGCATCTTTTAGAGGCATGGCTTCTATTTGTTTGCAGCCTGCTGCAGGATGGAAAAAAGCAGACCTAAGAGACTAAGTTTTTCTGACTAAAAGAAATCTACAAAAAATTTTTAAAAATGTAACATAACCCATTGCTGTTGAGTCGATTACAACTCTTAGCGACCCTATAGGACAGAGTAGAACTGCCGCATAGTGTTTCCAAGGAGCAGCTGGTAGATTTGAACTGCTGACCGTTTGCTTAGCAGTCAAGCTCTTAACCACTGCACCACCAGGGCTCCACAAAAAATACAATGAGTTAAATTAAAATAAGTTTAATGGAATCTGCTTATGGTTTAAGTAATCAACAACAATTTATAAATTAACATTACAGTAGTTCATTCATTCTAAGAGGTACACATTTTTTTTTTTTACATTTTACTATCTCTGCAATCAGGATTCACATTATAATTGATGGCTTATTAATGTCAAGTGGCCATGTTTTGTTTTTCCTTTTTTTTTTTTTTTTTTGTCTTACAGGTAAGGAGAAGGGTGGTGTGCATCTTTCAAAGAAGGGAATCTCAGATTCTGTGAAATATGATGGTTGCTTCCATAGATGTACCAACAACTTCATTCAACTCTCCCAGTCATGTTTCATAAGTACTAGCATCATCACAGAGTCCCTGAGGGGAGCAAAGAGTTAACACAGTCATCCACTAACTGAAAGTTTAGAGGTTCAAGTCCACCCAGCAGTGCCTTGGAATAAAATTCTGGTGATCAGCTGCTGAAAAATCAACCATTGAAAACCCTATGGAGCACAGTTCTACTCTGAGACACATGGAGTCACCATGAGTCAGGGTACCTTTATCACAGTCTTTAGGGTTAAAGTGTTTTATTCCATTCAGGTGAAGACAGGCTGTTAACTTTTTTTTTTTTTTTAGTTGATATCTATCAGAATTCAAAGAGTTCTTATGCAATCTCTAACATGTGCTAAAACATAAAGCAGAGTAAATTTTAATTTTACCTGACACCTTTGCCATGCCCTGATTAACCATCTAAAAATGTGCTTTGATTAACTCACTGAATCATAAATATTCTGAAACTTTCCACTTTCTCTCACCACAAAGAACACCACACCTCAATAAACACATCTTTTTTAAATCCAATTAGATTATTTCCTCTGTCTGCAAGACTAGTGCCAATCTTGCCCTTTACTTAAGGCTGGGAAAGAGGAAACTTGAATGATTTTTATTCCACATTTCTCTTTTCAAAGAGGATACTTGAACTTTTTAATTCCATTTTAACCTAGAGGAGATTCTGGGGACAAAAAGAGTCCAATACAATATCTTTAGAAAAATGGTGAGCATTGGGTATGGAGAGTTTTCCTCAATGATGCCGTGAATATTTAGAGAAAATTCCAAGACATACACTCACACACAAGTGCTTGGCATATTTGGACTTATTGTTAAGGATCATAATTTTGTATCTACATAGACATGTAACCAAAACAGTCAGCCTGCATGGATGAGAGAACAGTTGGCATCTAGAATGTATGAGCATTAACTAGAGTCTTTCATGTACAAAGGCTTAAAATATGTGACAGATGAACAAAAGGAGGCTACAGGAATTTATTGTACTTGAATTGAAGAATATTTAATGTACATGGACTTCCAGAAGAATGAACAAATCGGTCTTAGAATACAACAAGAATACTCCTTAGAAGTGAGGTTGGCACGACTTTGTCTTGCTTACTTTGGACACATCATCAGGAGAAACCAATCACTAGAAAAGAACATCATGATTGGTAAAGTAGAGGGTCAGCAAAAATGAGGGAAACCCTCAATGAGATGAATTTACACAGTGGCTGCAACAATGGACTCAACCATACTGTGTTATACATAAGGTTGTCATGAGTCGGAGCTGACACAACAGCAACTAATAAAAACAACAACAGGAATTAACAGGAATTTGCTCTGGACCTGGCTGTCTGCATAACTGAGACAAGATCATCAATAACTAGACCCAATGGCTCACCCAATACGGGCCAAGCACTCATACATATCAAGAACACCCACAACAGTCCTGGGAGGGATGTTGTTCTGTTGTCTCAGAAGTTATGGAGCGTGTCTGAGGTCACACAACCAGCAAACTCTAGGGCTGAGATTCAAACCCAGGATTGCCCTCTGCCAAAGTGCTTACTCTCTCCCCTCAGCTAAGTTGCCTCTCATGTTCAGGCTCAGAGTGTGCATTGTCTCAATTTCCCAGCCCTCCAAAGAGTTCTCCAGCTCTTTCACATTACCTCAGTTTCTTATTATGAAATTGTAGCTGTGTCACTGATCTCCAGGCGGAGAGTAACCTTCTCACTTTGCATCTAACCTTGTGTTCCCCACTAGGTACTGACAGATAGAGGCGGTCCCTTTTTTGTGAAAATGTCACTGAGCCATCTTTGTGGAGAAAAGGCAGTGCTGACATTCTACTTTTCCTGTGACTCCCTGGGGAACGTTTCATCTCCATGACCTTGTGGCTATTTAAAAAAAAAGCCAATCCCAGATCTTGTCAGTCTGTGACAGCAAGCATTTTGTCTAATGGGCCTGAGGGTGGACATGGTTTGCACTGGGGAAAGGTAACATCTGCCTGATGTTTAAAAAGCAAACGGGGTGTATCAATGATCATTATTCATCAACAGTACTCAAAGGCATGTTTTCCCTGCATCACTGTTCACAGGAAAAATCCTATACAAAATCAAATAACAGGCACAGATATTCAAAAAAGAGGCAAGAGGTCTCTTTTTTTTTGAAGAATTGAAGGAGTCCCAATTTGATTTTTATGCCACCTGAAAGTGAATATTGCAGTATTATTAAGAAATATTAAAGAGTTATAATTATGGACATTAATAACTACTACTTATTAAGCCAGCCACCACCCATCTGTCAGTTTGTCATACTGTTGTGGCTTGCATGTTGTTGTAAGGCTGAAAGCTATGCAACTGGTACTTCAAATACCAGCAGGGTCACCCATGGTAAACAGGTTTCAGCAGAGCTTCCAGACTAAGACAGACTAGGAAGAAAGGCCTGGAGATCTACTTCCAAAACTTAGCCAATGAATACCTTATGGATCACAGTGAAACACTGTCTGATTCATTTGCTTTGGAAATGTCATCAGGAGGAATCAATCACTAAAGGAAGACATCACCTTTGGAGAACTATAGGGTCAATGAGGGCAAGGAAGATCCTTGGTAAAATGGATTGGCACAATAGCTATGAGAATGGACTTGAACATGCCAGTAATTGTGAAAATGATTCAGGACCGGGCAATGTATCATTCTGTTGTACATAAGGTTGCCATGAGTTGGAGTCCACTCAACAGCAGCTATCTATCTATCTATCTATCTATCTAATCTTTCTATCTATCATCTATCTATCATCTATCATCTATCATCTATCTATCTAATCTATCATCTATCTATCTAATCTATCTAATTTAATCTAATCTAATCTATCTAATTTAATCTAATCTAATCTATCTAATTTAATCTAATCTACCTATCTAATCTGTCTATCTAATCTATCTCTATTAAGCCAGATGGTGACTGTCTTAGGCTGGGTTCTCTGAGAAGCAAAACCAGTAAAGCCTATGTATATATATAGAGAGATTTATATCAGGGAAATGGCTCATGCAGTTGTAGAGGCTGGAACTTTCCAAGTCCATGGGTCAGGATAGAGGAGTCTCCTGATTCACGTAGCCGCAGGGGCTGATGAACCCAAGGTCGGCAGGTTGGAGAGCAGGTCTCTTGCTCGCAGGCTGCAAAAATCGACAAATCCCAGGATCGGTAGGCAAGACCACAGGTAAGCTGCTAGCTGGAGTCCCAAGAACAGTAGGTCAGATGAACAGGAGCCAACTGCAGGATCCAGAACGAGCAAAAGCCACGAGCCCTGCCAGAATGTCCACTTATATTCCATACAGGCCACATGCCCAAGGAAACTCCCTTTCAACTGATTGGCTACTCACCACAGATCTCATCATGGACACAATCATATTATATCAAATCTCATCATGGAAGTGATCACATCATATGACTGTCAGATCACTGAGAATCATGGCCCAGCCAAGTTGACACACAACCTTAACCATCACAGTGACCTATGTGATTTATTCACATAATCCAATTGAATCCTCATTATAAATCTCCATGTGTAAAATTATCCCCATTTTGCAGAAGAGAAAATTAAGACTATGTCAGAGCAAAGCTACTCAAAGACTCAGAACTGGAGCTGCTCTGAAACATGGTTGCCACCCATCTATGATGAGGTTAGTATAGAAATTGAGGGTGTTGATAAACTTTTATAGGAATTTGATACTCTTGTGACATCCAAGCAACGTTACATTTTTCTAGTCATTTATTTTTATTATATTTTATGAACGTATCAATCTATAATGGATTGGAAATTAAAAAACAATTTGTCCTTCATCACAGATGGTTTTAGAAGCACGGTTCCAGAGACTTCTTCCTCTAATTTCATTCTAAGTCAAATAGGTGGGAAAATATAGATTTAAATGATTCTAACTTGCCACTTATGGATGATTTATCTTTCACCAAAGAGGCTTCCAGTAGGACTGACGGCCTAGGCATCTGTGTTATTTAAAGATTTGCAGCAGATATAAACTCCCTGAGGGCAGCATTTTTAGTCTGTCTTGTTCACTGATATATCTCCAGTGCCTGGTACTAAAAAAAAAATACAGTTGCTGTTGAGTTGATACCAACTCATGGAATCTCCATGTGTTTCATAATAGAACTGCACTCTATAGGGTTTTGAATGGCTGTGATGTTTTGGAAGTAGATCACCAGGACTTTCTTTCGAGGTACCTCTGTGTGAATTGGAACCATGATCTTAACCAAACGGTTAGTTGTCAAGCACTTAACCATTTGTGCCACCCAGGACTTCACCTGGTATTAAGTAGTTGCTAAATGAACATTGTTAACTGTGTGAATGAATGAACAACTTCTGGGGGACAGACATGATTGAGAACAACTATTCTCTACATTTCCCTCCATTCTCAAGATTTTACCTATGTCAGCAGGCTGAAGATCCCTATAAATTTACATTCTATAAGAGAGAAAAACTGATAAGCCAACTGGATGATACAGATTGTGTAAATGTTACTGAAAGGCTGAAGCTGGATGTAGTAGGCAGAAACATGGCCTACCATATCAAGCCCCGCATGTCCTCATCCATAGCTCCCCCTCCAGGCTGCACTCTCACACCTTCATGGCATAGATTTTATCATTAATATTACAGATTTATTCAGATTTCCCCACCCACATTGTGCTGTGTCAGGCATCTGTCGTTTTGATCATACTCTTCACTTGTCTTGAAATATATTTCACCCCTTTTGTTGTCTAGCTCTTTCTCACCCTACAAGATCAGGTGTTATCTCCTCCAGAAAACATTCCTTGAACTTCCAGGTTGTATTAAGTGCTTCTCATCCATGCTCCCACGGTGCCCTGTTTACCTGCATCATAGCTCTCACCACACTGTGTAATAAGTACCTATTTACTTGTCTTTTTCCTTCTGGCCTTCAGCTCTTTTTTTCAAATTTCCTTTTAGAGATTATTTTTATGTAATCCAAAATGCATTCAAGGCACATGCATTCCACTTTGTTGTTACACTTCTTAAACCCATTGCCATCGAGTCCATTCTGACTCATGGTGACCTCATGTTTTTCAAAGTAGAACTGCACTCTATAGCATTTTCAAAGGCTGTAATTGTATGAAAGTAGATCACCAGGACTTTCTTCTGCAGCACTGCTGGGTAGATTTGAACTTTTTCAGTTAGTAGCCAAATACAAACCATTTGCACCACCCAGGGATCCTCTCTGAGGATCTAGAACTATGTCTTGTCCTACCCACCTGAACATTCCCAGACCTTAGCACAATGCCAAGGAGTCTCTGTCTGGGTGGTGCAAACGATTAACATATTCAGCAGCTAACCAAAGATTGGAGGTTCAAGTTCACCCAGAGGCACCTTGAAAGAAAGGCCTGGTAATCTACTTCTGAAAAAATCAGCCATTGAAAACCCCCAAGGAGCACAGTCTATTCTGACACACACGAGATCACCATGAGTTGGAGTCAACTCAACAGCAACTGGTTTAGCCCAGTGCCTAGAACATAACAGATAAGCAAGAAGATATTTGTTTAACAGTTCATCAAGATGGGAGTACAACAGGAAGAAAGACATCCATCTGGCTAAAATGAGCAGAAAAGGTTTCGTCCTGGCAGAAGAACACAAGCTAAGCATCTGGTACAAAACGCCTGTCTGCTGAAAAGTGAAACATCCCAGGAGCAAAGGCTGTGCTAGAGGCAAGAGCTCCTTGTCAGCACTCCTAGGATAGAAGCAAAGACTCCCAAGACTCCATTCGAGGTTCAGCCCCAGGTACTGGAGGTTGATACAGAAACTCAATAACTGGAACTGGTCCTCTGGCAGACAGGCGAGGCAGAGAAGTGGTGGCCTCCAAGGAGAGCAATAGTGAGCAAAAAATAAGGGCAAATCCCTACTAAGCTCACTTCAGGTATTCATTCATTCATTCACTCATCAGTCATCCCACAAACCATTATGGAGCATTTTGTGTGCACTAGGCTGGGTCCTGGAATACAGAATTCAAAGACCAGACCTCTATCCTAGAGAAACTCATGATCAAGTAAACTGCTGAAAACCTACTATGTGAAAGGTGGGATGCTAAGAAAATAAGGATGTTGACAACAAAATCTAGTCTTCAGTGGCTTTGCTGGATTCTTCCATTTGCCCCTCCAGATCTTATCTCCTGCCATGTCCTTGGAGGCTGAATGCCTTGGACCACATCGTTGGACTCCTTTGTCCAACGACTTTCAGTTAGGTTTGGCCAATGGGATATGCATTAGCAGGAGACTGGAAAAGAGAAGCAAGTAAGCATGAGGCATTTATTACCATAGCCAATTAACTGTCATGGCTGATTATGTCAAAGACGTGGTGTTGTTGGTCACTGCCATAAAGTCAACCCTCAACTCATGGTGACCTCATGCACAACTGAAGGAAACACTGCCCAGTCCTGCACCATCCCTATGACTGTGGCAGATCAGATCATTGTGATCCATAGGGTTTTGGTGGGCTGATTTTCAGAAGTAGATCGCCAGGCCTTTCTTCCTTGTCCATTTTAGTCTGGAAGCTCTACTGAAACCCGTTCTACATCATAGCAACACACAAGCCTCCAAAGACAGACAGGTGGTGCATGTGCATGAGGTGTATTGGCCGGGAATTGAATCCAGGTCTCCCACATGGAAGGCAAGAATCCTACCACTGACAAACCAATGCCCCACATGTCAAAGATGAGAGGTTCTGTTAAAAAGTCATTGCTTATAGAGTTCTCTGTCTCTGGGTTCTCCTTCCCCTCTCAACCCTTTCAAGCCAATAGGTGGCAACTAGAATTCATAGCCTTGTGGTATTGTTCTATTCCTTGTCATTTCCCTAAACCCTGCTCACAGCTTTGTAAATAGTCCTTTATTAAATTCTTCTCAAATTATCCTAATATGAGCATACTATCTATTTCTCAATGGGACCATGCCTGATAAAGTGAGCTCCTAGAGGAGATGTGACAAGAACAGTGATAAACAGAGGATGCAATGAGGAAACTCTTTGGATTTGTGAATGAATACACATGGCCACCCACTGAGAAACAAGGGTCTGGGAAAGAGTTGCAGGCAAATGCTTTGGGATTATTTGTATTTGTGCCCAGGAGGCTGGGGTAGTACAGGGGCTGACTGATGGTATCTGAGAGTCTGCCCCTGAAGGATAGAAGATTCAAGGGGCATGGAAATGTTCCTTTCTTCCAGAGAAATACCTCAAGGACAGTGACCTTGAGGTTTGCAGAGGGTAGACATCGATGAAGGCTTAATGAGTTTACGTAACCCTTTAAGGTCAGTCTCCCATTCCTGTGCCACCCTGGGGCCCTAATGCAAAGCAAAGAGCAGGGTGTTACACCACAAGTACTAAAGGAAAAGAGAAATAAGGTTGTCTCCTGAGAGTTGTAGTATATATCGACAAATAAAAGGCGAAAACGGAACTCTGCCAAGTCACCTTAAAGAGACAAGATGGTTTCCAATCCTATAAAAGTTGACTTGCAATCTGAGTTATCTAGAGGTTATCTAGAAGATGTTCCCAGTGCAGGTACATCCACATTAGAAAGATGGATGCATCAGGTTCTCCTAACATGATGCCACCAATCATTCCAATCATGCTACTCATAACCTTCTTTTCAATTTCATCTCCCTAAAAAAAAAAAAAAAAAAAAAAAAAAACCTTAGGAATATTATCTGGTTTTCCACATAGTTTTCCTGATCAGGTATATGGTACCCAACAAGTATATTTCATGATGAAAATCAATACATTTGACATCTGTTATCATGCATCAGTCTTCTGTAAACATCCCTCATCCTCTTCTTGCCCAATTGCATTTCTTGACCAAAATTCACTACTTTATCTTAATCCATTTTCAAAACTGTTAGCATGAGTTAGCTTCCCCAAGTCCAATATATAAACTCTGGGACCCCTTCAGGTACCTGAACTCACAAAGCCGAGGTCAAACCCTTGGACTGGAAAGAAGGCACCAACAACAGTGCTGCCCACCATCCCACTGGCCCCTGGACCCACTGAGAGACACACTGGTACGTTGGGTGGGTCCACAACCAACTAAAATGTTGGTTGTTTGAACAGCTGTTTCCCCAGGTGTCCCTCATCCTCTTCTTGTCCAACTGGATTGCTTGACCAAAATTCACCAATTTACCTTAATCCATTTTCAATTTCATGTGTTGACGCTGGCCCATTGTTCTTGACTGATTCTGTCAATCACTCTTTTTGCTACTTCTGTCAGACGAGAATAGTCCAGAAATTTGATAAGCATGCCTGACCCAAGTGATTGATACCCACCCATCACCATCAAGTCAATTCCGACTCATAGCAACCCTATAGGACGGAGTAGAACTGCCCCATAGGATTTCCAAGGAGCAGCTGGTGGATACAAACTACACCACCAGGGCTCTGAAGTGATTGATAGAAATGTTAAACAGACAGGCTGTAGGGGCTCTTCAACCCCATCCTGGTTACTCTCCTCTTAAAACTCTGGTCTGTCATTTTCCCTTTAAAGTATAAAACCCAGAGCTGAAAGCCATATTACTGGTGTGATCTGTGCAAAATAGAGCATGACTCTCACTTCCTTCCTTTAGATTCTTTGCTCCAAAGGGATTTCAAGGCAGTGACCTTTCAGAAGGAGACTGCCAGTCTTTTCTTCAGAGGTGACTTTGGGTAGTTTTGAATCTCCAACATTTAAGTTAGTAGTTGAGTGCTTAACCATTTGCACTACCTAGGGATTCCTGTTAATAAAGGCTAAGATCAACGTATCTGCTTATTAATTACATAAGTCTCATATTACTGCCAATTAAACCACATCGATCATTATTTATTCTGCCGATCTTAAGTCATATCATTATCCTGTTGGTTTCTCTTGGACTCAAGTGCAGGATATTTGACTCCTGTTACAATCTACCTCATTATGCTCAGACTAGGGAGCGTTACGGTTCAGTGGTAGAATTCTTGCCTTCTATGTAGAGACTCAAGTTCGATTCTGAGCCTATGCACCTTGTCTTAGTCATCTAAAGCTCCTATAACAGAGATACCACAAGCGGATGGCTCTAACAAAGAGAAATTTATTTCCTCACAGTAAAGTAGGCTAAAAGTCCAAATTCAGGGTATCAGCTCCAGGGGAAGGCTTTCTCTCTCTGTTGGCCTTTTCATTAATATTCTCCCGGACTAGGAGCTTCTCCACGCAGGGACCTTGGGTCCAAAGGACATGCTCTGCTCCTGGCACTGCTTTCTTGGTGGTATGAGGTCCCCCTGTTTCTCTGCTCACTTCTCTCTTTTATATCTCAAGAGATTGCCTCAGGACACAATCCAATCTTGTAAACTGAGTCCTGCCTTACTAACACAACTGCCACCTATCCTCCCTCATTAACATCATAGAGGCAAGATTTACAACATACAGGAAATTCACACAATACCAGGAATCATGGCCCAGCCAAATTGATACACATATTTTTGGGGGGACATAATGCAATCCATGGCACACCTCATGTTCAGCCACCACCTTCTAGTGGAGGCTTGTGTGTTGCTATAATGTTTCAAAGGTTTCAACAGGGCTTCCAGACTAAGAGGGGCTAGGAAGGAAGGCCTGACCATCTACTTCCAAAAATCAGCCAGTGAAAACCCTATGGGTCACGACAATCTGATCCACAACCAATCATGGGGATGAGGCAGGACTAGACAGTGTTTCATTTTGTTGAGCATGGGGTTGCCATGAGTCAGGGACAACATGCTCAGACCATTACTCTAACCTGTTGTGATTTGTTAGGATCATGGAACAATGGATCAGACTTGGAGAACCTCTCATTACTCGACCTTTGACTGTCTAGCACTATTCTGTCCCTACTTCAGTCTCCACATTTAGTTCCAGAAATATAAACTGCTTCTGGGTCTCCCCAAACCTTCTTCTCTCATGTCTTCTTGACTGCACATCTGCAACTTCTTCGATACAGGAAAAGTCTCAGATTACCTGAAGGTCTCATTCCAGACTCTGATCCACTTCATGCAGGCACTAATCAACATGAGAGAAGCCCCAGCAGTAAAAGGATAAAAGGGCGTTCTCTCGAGTCATGTAGCCAGGAGTCAGAGATACAAACTGTGGTCCTCACACCTATAAGACCACCATGGGGCAGTGGAGATGGCATAAGGTACAGTAGTCCAAGGATAGCCCCAAGAATCTTTCTGCCTCTCTTTAGCTGTGGCAGAGGTTACTCATGGCTCCCTGGCACCTATCCTCCTTTTCTCTTAAGAGCAGACCCCTATGTTTAGCTGAGCCCATATGACCACTGAATAAAGTTTCTATTCACGGCCTGGAATAAAGACTACATTTCCAGCTCCCTTGCAGCTAGGAGTGGTCATGTGATAAAATTCCAACTAATGAGATGCAAGGGGACAGTTATGAGGGACTTTCAGGGAGGTTTCTCAAAGGAGAGAGGTGAGTGATCTTCTGTCCTTGTCTGCTTCCACCTGCTGCCTGCCTAGAATGTGAATGTGATGACTGGCTGTCCAGCAGCCATTTTAGCACCATGGACTAAACTTGAGGTTAGAAGCTGCCTATAAGGATTGTGGGGGGAAAAAAAATAGAAGCCTGGCCTTGGAGCCACCAACAAGTCCTAGACTGCCTTCACACTAGCTTCTTTCATGTGGTAAGGATATAACCTTTTATTGGTTTAAACCACATTTCAAGAGTCGCTTTCTCCTACATTCTGCTGAAACTAGTCCTAGTACCTTGGCTTTGGAGGAGGCACTTACACTCTAACCCTCAGTTTCTTCAACTGCAAAATAAGACTAACAATATGATATGGAGGGGAACACACATTTAATAACATGCTCCTCTTAATTCACTTGGTCCATTTTCACTGAGCACCTATTCTATGCCAGGCATTGACAAGGCACAGAAACATGAAGACAAAAAGACGTAAGAACCCAGTCTGTAGGTCATCTTCCATAATTCAGTCATTCTCTTTCTCTTTTCTTCTTTCTATCTTCCTTGATTTATTCAACAAATTTTTTTTAAATATAAAAAGTAAGTTTATGTAGACAGGAGAGGCATATTTTATTTCTTCAGTGGCATAGGACATATATACAGTTGAATATATGTTTATACACCAAAGCCAGGTTCTTTGGGTGGTTCAGTCAAAGAGGTAAGACCACCAACTGGCTCACAAGAGAAGCCTCCATTCCTTGATCCAGGTTTTGGAATTTTGCCAGCCTTGAGTTCATCAATAATTTCTTCAATATCCTTAGGTGTCAGATCCTCACAGTAGTTGCCATTTAGTTGAACCATTGATGTGTTTACACAAGCACCTAAACATTTCACCTCTATAAGAGTAAAAAGCTGGTCAGGTGTAGTCTCCTCAACCTTTATTCCAAGCTTCCTCTGAATGGCCAACAACTCCATTTTGCACAGCTGTACCATGCAAATTCCATATATGTCTTCACCACTGGGCGGTGAAACCAGCTGCCCCGGCCCAGAGTACAGCAAAGAAGAACATGGCAGGCCAAACTGTTCTTCAACAAATATTTTTTAAAACCAATAGTCATCGAGTTAACTTCCACTCATGCAGACCTATGTGTGTCAGAGTAAACCGGGCTCTATAGGGTTTTCAATGGATGATTTTTCAGAAGTAGATCAGCAGGACTTTCTTCCAAGGCACCTCTGGGCAGACTTGAACCCTCAACCTTTCAATTAGCAGCCTAGAGCATTAACCACTTGTACTACTCAGGGACTCCGTCAAATATTTATTAAACACCAAAAAGTGCCAGTCCTAGAGCTACCAAAAATACCAAAACTGTTGCCATCAAGTCAATTCCAATTCATAGTGACCCTATAGGACAGAGTAGAACTGCCCCATAGGATTTCCAAGGAGCAGCTGGTGGATTTGAACTGCTGACCTTTTGGTTAGCAGCCAAGCTCTTAACCACTGCACCACCAGGGCTCTGCCCTAGAGCTAGGGTGGCCTTATTTAGCAAATAAAATAAAAAGGGACAATTTTTTTTTTTTTTAAGTTTAAGTATGTCCGCATTAATACTTGGGAC
This sequence comes from Trichechus manatus latirostris, assembly GCF_000243295.1. NCBI lineage: Eukaryota > Metazoa > Chordata > Mammalia > Sirenia > Trichechidae > Trichechus > Trichechus manatus. The sequence goes on from NW_004444154.1 coordinate 1,888,540, forward strand.
ATGTTGTTGCTGTTGTTAGGTGTCGTCAAGTCAGTTCCGACTCACAGAGACCCTATGCACCACAGAACAAAACACCGCCCGGTCCTGCACCATGCTCACAATCATTGTTATGCTTGAGGCCATTGTTGCAGCCACTGTGTCAATCCATCTCGTTGAAGGTTTTCCTCTTTTTCACTGACCCTGTACTTTACCAAGCATGATGTCCTTCTCCAGGGACTGATCCCTTCTGACAACATGTCCAAAGTATGTAAGACGTAGTCTCACCATCCTTCCTTCTAAGAAGCATTCTGGTTGTACTTCTTCCAAGGCAGGTTTGTTTGTTCTTTTGGCAGTCCATGGTATATTCAATATTCTTCACCAATACCACAATTCAAAGGCATTAATTCTTCTTCGGTCTTCCTTATTCATTGTACAGCTTTCACGTGCATATGAGGTGACTGAAAATACCATGGCTTGGGTCAGTCCTACGTAGTCTTCAAGGTGACATCTTTGCTTTTCAAAACTTAAAGAGGTCTTTTGCAGCAGATTTGCCCAATGCGATGTGTCTTTTGATTTCCTGACTGCTGCTTCCATGGGTGTTGATTTTGGATCCAAGTAAAATGAAATCTTTGACAACTTCAATCTTTTCTCCGTGTATCATGATGTTGCTTATTGGTCCAGTTGTGAGTGTTTATTGGTCCAGTTGTGAGGATTTTTGTTTTCTTTAGGTTGAGGTGTAATCCGTACTGAAGGCTGTGGTCTTTGATCTTCATCAGTAGGTGCTTCAATTCCTCTTCGCTTTCAGCAAGCAAGGTTGTGTCATCTGCGCAACACAGGTTGTTAATGAGTCTTCCTCCAATCCTAACATACTTAGGACATACTTATGTTAAAAAGTTATTTATTGTTGATCTGAAACTCAAATTTAACTGACCATACCATATTTTATTTGACAACGTACCTGGAGCTACCATGGTGAACAAGACTGACAAGGCCTAGTCCTTCAAGGAGCTCCCTTCCTGGTGGAGGTGACAGTGAATAAACCACACACAGCTCAATAGCATAACTGAAATTATGGACGAATAGCACGAAGAGAATCAGGCAGCTACCATGTGGCTGCAGAGGTAGCTCTTTAGGTTGTCAGGGAGGTCCCTGTGGAGTTGTACCAGATATCTGGGTGTTAAAATGGAGCCAGGGAAGCCAGGGTGGGTCAGTGCAGGCAGAGGGGTCATCAAGAGTCGAGACTCAAGGGGGACACATTTGAATGTTCATGGAATCCCAGTGGTCAGTGATGACGAGGGAAAGGTGGGCAGGAGCTGGCTCATGTAGAGCCTGTGGGCAAGAAAAAGGCAATGGGTTTTATTTTAACATCAATGAACAGACGAACAGCAATCAGAGGGTTGTTACGAAATTATCTGATTTTTATTTATTTATTTAGCGACCTCCTTGACTGCTCTTCGGGGATGAAATAGGGCTGAAGGGGTGAAAGCATATCCAGGAGAAGAATGAGAAGGCTTTTCAGTAATGCAACTGACTGATGAGGCTTTGCCAGGGAAAAGCAGAGGAGCAGGTGAGAATGGTCCAATCAGCTATGCGTGTTGGAGGTAGAGCCGACAAGACTAGGAAATATGTAAACCATGCTCTTGTTTCCTGAGATGGAGAATAGTACTCCGGGGCAGGTTTTTCAACAGGGTAGGGGTGGGAGATTAAGCAGTCTGTTTTAGCCATGTGTCTTCTATTAGATACACCAAACCAAACTCGTTGCTATCAAATCAATTCTAACTCATAGCAACCCTATAGGACAGTGTAGAACTGCCCCATAGGGTTTCCAAGGAGCGACTGGTGGATTCAAGCGGCCGACTTTTTGGTGAGCAGCCACGCTCTTAACCAGTGCGCCACCAGGGTTCCAACTGAGGTCTAGAAAGGGCAAAACAGCTGGACTCAAACCCAAGCCTGTCTAGAACTAGTTCTTTTCACTAGACCACATTATCTTAAGCCTCTCTACCCTGCAGAGGAGTTCGTGGGTGGTATAAACAATTAATGCACTCAGCTGCCAACTGAAAGGTTGGAGGATAGAGCTCACCCAAAGGCACCTCAGAAGAAAGGCCTGGTGATCTACTTCAGAAAACCAAGTCATTGAAAACCTGTGGAGCACAGTTCTACTCTGACACACATGGGGTCCCCATGAACCAGAATCGAGTCGACGGCAACTGGTTTAGCACCCTGCAGACATGAGGCTTGCATAGGTGAGGCAAACACTAAATGATATAATGGATTTTAAAATATAATGATTATTGTATTTGTTTCCTATGGCTGCCATAACTAAGAACCACAAACTGCGTGGCTTAAAAGAACAGAAATTTATTCTCTCACAGTGCTGGAGGCTAGAAGTCTGAAATCAAGGTGTCAGCAGGAACCTGTTCTCCCAGAAGGCTTTAGAGGAGGAATTCTTTGTTGCCTCTTGTAGCTTTTGCTGGCCCCAGGCATTCCTGGCTTGTGACAGCATAACTCCAATCTCTGCTTCTGTCATCACATGGTGTTCTCCCTGTGTGTTTGCCTCTCTATGTCTTCTTCTCTTCTTATAGGACACCATTCATAAAGAGATCATGGCCCACTCAAATGACCACATCTTAACTAGGAATAGCTGCAACAACCCTATTTCCAAATAAGGTCACTTTCACAGGTGTTGGGGACTAGGATTTGAACATATCTTTTGGAGGGACATAATTCAACCCACAACAACTGTTAATGAGGGGCAAGTTCTGAAGATAGGCTGGGATGTGGAGCCAATAGGATCCAGGGAGAAAGCGAGGTGTGTACAACTCTGCCCTGGGCCTGGGCCCACCAATGCCAGGGCCCATTAAATTTCCCCAAGACAGGCTCATTCTAAAGTCAGCTTTCCCCCCATCACCTCTGAACCATTTACACCACCATTGCTAAATAATTTACCTCCACATAAACAAAATGGGTCCCCAGCCTGCCCAAACATCATGAGGCTGGTGCATAATTTACAGAGTGCTGCTCCACCTCCCCATGCTGGGAGAACAGTGAGGGTTTGGACACTTGCCAAGGTCTAGGAGACCATCAGCTGAAATGGAGAGAAAAAGCAGCTCTATCAAAGGGCACATCTGAGAAGCAAAGGCTGTATCCTGGATTCCCAAGGCAAAAGTAAGACAGGGAAACGTGGGGATCAGGGTGCCTCCATGCAGGAGTTGGAGCTGGGGGAGGGAATACATAGTTAGCATGTGTGTTGGAAGTCAGAGGAAAACATTATTGATGCTGCACTCTTCCTTATAGCCAAAAACCTGAGATCTAATCGTGTCCTTCGAAAAGCAGCATTGCCTCTGGCAAGAAGCATATTTAGCAAATACTCAAGCATTTTAAGGCAGACAGGTGGTAACAATGTGGCTTTGGTAAAAGAATAATAAACTCAAAACGAAACCTATTGCCATTGAATTGATTCCGACTTACAGAGCTCCTATAGGACAGAGTAGAACTGCCTCATAGGGTTTCCAAGGCTGTAAATCTTTATGGAAGCAGACTGCCACATCTTTCTCTGAGGAAACAGCTAGTGGGTTCAAACCTCTGACCTTTCAGTTAGCAGCTGAGCACTTAACCACTGCGCTATCAGGGCTCCTTTTCTGTGCCTGGAATGCCTTCTTCCCCATTCCTTGTGCTCTTTACAAATTTATGCTCCTTTTTCAAGAGTCATCTCAAGGGTCACTTTCTCCAGGAAGCCTATTCTCATAAACAAATATTTTATAGCTTTCATTCCATTGTAAATGTTGGTCTTCACACTGGACTGTGAGCTCCTTGGTGACAGGGACTCCATTTGTTTAAATCTATAGTTACAGTAGGCAATTGAGTACTAGCACATTAATAAATGTTTGTGGAATTAATGGATGAAACAAATGAGGAACTCCATGACTTACAAGATCTTTTCCCCAGCCATTCCATGGAGCATTGCTGTTTTAAAGATCACCATTCATATCGGAAGAGGATGGCAAAATGTGAATGAAAGGATCAAACACACCAGAGATTATCAACATCTGCAAGACTAGTTCTGCAACTTGATCCATATGGACCTGTACTTCCCATTTCTGACCACCTGTTGGCTTCAGCCCTTTGAATTTGGCATCTGGCTGATGCTATGATGACCTGGCTCTGAATTGGGTAGTTGGGTTCTTGAGTAAGTCATAAATATTTTCAGTCTGAGTTTTTAGTCTTGCCACTTAAAAGCAGTGTGACTTCAGTTCATTTAACTCCTCTGAGTTTCAGCTTCCTTATTTGTAAAATAGGCATGTTGATGTCACTTTAAGGACTAAGGTGAGCCTGACCCAAGCCATGGTATTTTCAATCTCCTCATATACATGGGAAAACTGGACAAAGAATAAGGAAGACAAAGAAGATTTGATGCCTTTGAATTCTGGTGTTGGTGAAGAATATTGAATATTCCTTGGACTACCAGAAGATTGAACAAGTCTGTCTTGGAAGAAGTACAGCCAGACTGCTCCTTAGAAGCAAGGATGGTGAGATTTCATCTCAAGTACTTTGGACATATTATCAGGAGGGACCAGGCCCTGGAGAAGGACATCACACTCGGTAAGGTAGAAGATCAGCAAAAAAGAGGAAGACCCTCAATGAGGTGGATTGGCACAGAGGCTGCAACAATGGGCTCAAACATAATGATTGTGAGGATGGTACAGGACAGGGCAGTGTTTCATTCCGTTGTGCATGGGGTCACTATGAGTTGGAACCGACTTGACAGCACTTAACAGCAATAGTATTAGAATATTAATAGTACCTACCACATTGTGATAATGTGAATATTAAATTACTTAATGCATGTAACTCTCTTAGCACAGTGCCTAGTACTTAGTAATCATTGAATAAATGTTGGCTATTACTACTGGTCTCACTTTACTTTAAGATATATGGTTTATCCTGTCACCGTCCCTGCTTTACAATTCCCCTACTAGCATCAGATGTCTTTAGGATGCCTTGAGACTTGCCATCTTTATACTCAATACCTAGCGAGTAACCCCCGAATGCATCTGGCAACGCCAGGCTCCATCCGTATAGTGATAACTATTTCCAATCCCTACACATTTCTCAAGAGCAGAGGTAAAGACTTGAATAATCTTAAATTATTATTGGGTTGCCGATCTGTGCTGCTTTGTACACAACTACTCACAAGAGACTGGACCACAAAAAGCCCTGACTTATATTTGGGTTACTTCTCCCTTCTGCTTGATCCCCCCCTCAATGTGTCTGTCAGTTTGTCTTACTGTGGGGGCTTGTGTGTTGCTGTGATGCTGGAAGATATGCCACCAGTATTCAAATACCAGCAGGGTCAACCATGGTGGACAGCTTTAAGTTATAATTTAAATAGAATCCACTATATGCCTGGCGCAGTGGCTAAGCTTTTGGCTGTTATCCAAAAGGTCAGCAGTTCAAATCTATGAGCCACTCCTTGGAAACCCTATGGGGCAGTTCTATGCTGTCCTATAGGGTCACAATGAGTTGGGATTGACTCGACAACAACAGGTTTGGTTTTTTTGGTTTTATACACCTGGCACTTTCCTGAGTATTTTACATTCAGTCCTCAAAACATTCCATGAGGTACCCTTTCACATATGAGGAAATTAGGGCACATAGAGGTATCCTTTGTATGAAGGTTGCACTTGTCATACTGTATTCAGAAGGCCTTGCTTGTTGGGGCTATAAAATAAGCACACACCCTTCAGTAAAGAAAGACATCACCAAGTCCAAAGGGTCAATTTTTTCCAGTTTTAGCCACTGAGGAAAAGAGAGATTTTGGTATAGAAAACTAAGCCTTGTAAGGCAAAGAGGAAGAATGCTCGTCATCTTCTGAGCTTCACTCTCTTCAGCATCTAGACATGCCTGAAAGAAGGTGGGAAAAAACTGGCCTTTGCCTGGAGGAAGTGAGTAGTTGTAGGCAAGTCAGGGAGACAGCCTTATGGAATCTGAGGTTGATGTTAGTTAGCAGGTATCTTATAAACCAAACTAGTGGTATGTTGCTCACTGACGTTAATTCCCTTCTATTATCTTGGAGTCCTGCTAAACATTCTTGCCTCCCTCAGTTGTACCATGGAGAATGAAGGAGTGGTTATAGGTCTGCCTTGGACACATGTATGAAAGTTTGTTGTTGTTAGTTGCTGTTGAGTCGTCTCCATCTCAAGGCAACCTTATGTATAACAGAACAAAACGTTGCCCAGGCCTGTGCCATCTTCACCATCATTGGTATGTTGGAGTCCATTGTTTTCACTATTATGTCAATCTATCTCATTGAGAGTTTCTCTAATTTTCATTAACCCTCCGCTTTACCAAACATGATGTTCTTTTCCAGAGATCGGTGTTTACTGATATTGTGTTTAAAATAAGTGAGTAGAAGTTTCATCATCCTCGTTTCTAAGGAGCATTCTGGTTTTATGAAAGTAAGATCCACAATCTCTGAGGTCTGCTTTGTTGGCAGAGGCAATAATGAGAGGTCAAGGGGAAGGTGTGTCTCAAGAATAAGAAAGCAGCCTCTCCTACCCACAAAGAGCTTCTCCATCCATTGCTACCCAAAAACAAAAACCCCAAACCCACTGCCATCAAATCAATTCTGACTCATAGAGACCCAGTAGGACACAGTAGAACTTCCCCATAGAGTTTCCAAGGAGCGCCTGGTGGATTCAAACTGCCAACCTTTTGGTTAGCAGCCTTAGCTCTTAACCACTATCCCACCAGGGTTTCCTAGAATTCATTAAAGGAACTGTTGCATTTCTTTACCTGCCCAAAGATGAGTGAAACTCCTAGGAAGATGAAAATAGAGGCCACTTTCAGCCAAAGCTGGAGGCTGTTCCAGGTCAAGCAGCTGTAGACCCAAGGGAAGAAAGAAAAATAAATTAAACTTCTTCATCTGGAAAATAAATACCAAATGGCAAGTGATAGAGTGCATTGCATGAGTGAGTAGGGGAGGTTTAATTCTCTAATTATTGCCTCTAGTTTCCCCCGTGGAGATAAATAGCAAGTTGGCAGAGAGAGATAATCAGGGCATAAAATACTCTGTCTACCTTGCTTCCTCTACTTAATAAAATAATAAAAATATTTCCCCTTAAGTACTAGTTCCAGTAAAGAGGAAAAAAAAAGTTTGGAGCAATATTTTTTCTAACCTCAGTTCAAAACCAGAGATTCACTGACTATTTACTATGATGCTTTGTTTAATACTGGGGCCACAGAATTCAATACAATAACCTCTGTTCAGAAAACACTAACTCTGACCTCCCCTTAAAGCTCCCCATTAGACACACCCACACACTTTTAAGAAATTTAGAGTTTAAATGGATTTTTAGAAGATGCCTTCATTTACAATCTTGACCATGATTTTACCAGTATTAACTTATGTTATGACTGAAAGACTGTGTTTACTAAGTAAATTATATTTAAATAATAATTAGTTTGTCTCACCATTTTGTATTTAAAATTTCCAAGAAGAGTTTGTTTCAAGGAATAAACTATATGCTTTTATTAAGTTGATAGAATTCAGTTAAAATATATGCATTCATTCAATAATCACATATAGGGAGTGTCTGTTATGTGCCAGGCATTGTTTGGGGTTCTTGGAATACGACAGTGAATAAAACATCAAAAATTCAGATCTTTGTGGAGCATAATTTCTAGTGGGGAAGTAAAGTCAAAATAAACAAACAATAACACAATAATAAATTATATGGTATAAGTTGATAAATGCTATGGAAAAAAGTGAAACAAGCTAAGGGCAGCAGTCGTGGAGATGAGGATGAAGGTGGGGAGGGCAGGCTGTAATTTAAAATAGAACTATCAACATAGAATTCATAGAGAAGGTAGGAGTTAAAAGAGGTGAGGGAGTTAGCCATGCAGATATCAGGTGGATGAGCATTCCAAGTGGAAAGTCCACCCTGAAGCTTGCCAAGAGTGTCAGGGAAATAGCCAGGCCCAACCCAGCTGGACAGAACCCAAAGAGAGAGTTATAAGAGATGATGCCAGAGTGACAGTGTCAGCTGAAAGAGAGATGAGGCCTTGGAGGCAGTTGGGAAGATATTTGCCTTTACTCCAAGGGAAATGTAAAGCCTTGGAAAGTTGTAAAGCAAGAAATTACATTATAAGAAAAGTGTAACTTTCCTTAGTTTATGTACTTAGCTGACTTTTAAGATAGCCAACATGCTTTTTGGGATATTGAAAATACCTGAAGCAGCTCCCAGGACCACCTGTAGACTATAAGAAAGGTCCAAGGACCCAGGTTTGGTTCCAACATTCATTTTACAGAGAATAAAATGGAAACCTAGTAAGAGCAATGGACTAGCCACAGCTATCCCTTGAATTAGGAACAGGACCAAGACCGGACACATGACTTTGAGTAGCCAGAACAGTGCTCTTTTCCCCACACCATACCATCAGCTAAAGTGAATAAACAAGAAGAATACAGTCTTGGGTGCACTGATTTTTTTTTTTTTTTTTTTTCAGCTATCCTTTGCTCAACCAGGCACTATGTTAAGTGCTTTACAAGCCTTAGCTTTCTTAAGACTCACCAAGGCTCACAATGCAGGGGTTGTTGTTCTTATATTATACATAAGGGAGTGAAACCTAGAAGGCCCAATTATTATCTCTATTTTATAAATGAATACATGGAGCCTCCAGGAACTTAAGCAATTTGCCCAAAATCACACAGCTAGTGAGTGGAAAAATCTCTCCTCCACATAGCCCTGGAAACCCAACCTGCTGCACCGGCAGCAGGAGACCTGGGTACAAGTCTATTTCCGACACTCCTTAGCTGTGACTATAAGTGCCAGGAAGGCAGGAACTTCATCTCTTCCAGTCATATTGGATCCCCAGAATCTTGAATAGTACTGGGTTCAGAGTGGATGCTCAGTAGATATTTGCTGAATGAATGAACGACCTCCTCTCTGAGGCTCAAATTCCTCATTCTTAAAACACTGATTTCAGACTTCCAGGCAACATGGCAGTACAGACGGTAGCACCATGCTGTCCCTCCACATCAAAGACCCAAAAAACTAAGTCAAATAGAGACAAACATCAATCGTGAAACCCTAAGTATCAAACTAAGAGATAAAGAACTCAGCCAAGCACCAAATGGAATAAGAAACTGACAGAGAACAGAGAGTGAGGAGAGGTATGTGCAGAGGTCCCCTATCAGCTAACGCAGCATGGATTCATCGTCTTGGACTCCTGTCACAGATCAGCGAACAGGGAGTATGGGAAAGCAGCTTCACGGACCTTCCAGCAGGAGACAGAACAACCGGTAATGAGCGATATACACTTTCCCACCGCGCTACCCTTCTTCACCCCTACTCGGCCTCCTCGGCTTCCTGTGGCCACAGTCTCTTGGCCACAAAGCACAGGCTTCTACCCTGTGCAGCTTAAATTCCACCCACCCACAGTAGCCAGCTCCCTGAGTGCCAGTTGTTTGTTGCTGGTCTTGCTTTTTTCCACTTCTTTTGGTTTCTTCCATACCTCTCCCTCCTTTCTCTCAAACATCTGGCTGTGTGTGCCATCTTTGCTTCTTCCTGAAAGGCTGTGAAATGTCACTGGGCTGTGGAACTATTTCCCAGCCTGCGCTGCCATGCTGGTGGGATCCCTGAGGCTTTTTGTCTGTTTGTTTTTATTTGTTCTGTTTTGATTTGTTTGTTTTCTTTTTCTTTCTCGGCTTGGGAGCACCTTCTAGCTGGGCTATATGGTGCTGCTTTGGAGCTACTTCCTCAGTCTGCGCAGCCATGCAGTGAGATTCCCTGGAGGCATTTCTTTTTTCTTTTCTTTTTTTCGTACGTTTGTTTTTGGGTTTTTTTTTTTGTTTCTGTTTTTGTTTAGTTTGTTTTTTTTGCTTCTTTTTTTTTGTTTTCTTTTCTCCTTTTTCCCTTTTTGTCTTTCTTCATTTCTCAGTTTCTCATCTCAATATACTTACCTTCACTTCATGTCTCCTGAATACCTGGTGCTGTGTGACACCCCTACCCCTTCTAGCCAGGCTGTACTTCGCAGTCTAGGAGCCACTTCCCCAGGCTTTGCAGCCACACTGGTGGGATCCCTGGGGGCTTTGCTTTTCCTTTTTTTTTTTTTTTTCTAATTCCTATCTATCTTTTTTTCTTTTACCCTTTTTCTCCCTCCCCGCTTTTTGTTTTTCTCCATTACTTGGTCTCTCATCTCTCCACTCCAACAGCAATCTCCCTTAGCACTCTTTTTTGTTTGTCCATTTGTTTGTTTTTGGCTCCTGTTTCTCTCTCCTCTCTCTCCTCTTTATCATACCCATTTAGCTCCACACATCACAATCTCCTCCTCCTTCCTGCCACCTGTACAATGCAAACAAAACATCACACCCCTGAGCAGCACAGGCACAGCCTACCAGAACCTACCCTGCACTGATTCCTGGCCCAACCTGTCGGTCCTAGTACATGACACAAAAAAATCATCCTAACAATGCCCATTCAGCTGGACTTGCCCTGCTGCACCACAGCTAAGAGACTGACCCTACCCATTGGACAAGGAGATGAAAAGTATCACACTCACACACGAGCAAATAACAAAGAACGCACAGCCCGCCTGCTCAGACATAACCAAATAAAACAAAAAAGTAGGGTGAAACAAACAAATCTACAGTCAATAAACAAGGAAAATAACTACTGAATGTCCCGAAGACAGCAGACAATGTCAAAACATACAAAAAACCAGGACAGGATGGTTCCAGTAGTGTCCAATATAAAACTCCAGATGACTTTCCAGTAGAAGAAAAGGCACTAAAATTACCTGATAGGGAATTCAAATCTCTAATATTCAGAGCTATCCAAGAGTTGAAGCAAAAAGCAGACAAAAATGAGGAAAAGAAGGTTCCGGCAAAATGGGGCTCTAGGCAGAAGCACTATGCCGTCCCTCCACAGCAAAGATCCGAAAAAGTAAGCCGAACAGAGAATAGAACAATCCTGAAACCCTAAAACATCAAATGAAGAGATAAAGAACTCAGCCAAGCACCAAATGGAGTGAGAAAACTGACACAGAATGGAGAGCGAGGAGAGACTCATGCAGAGGTCCCCTACCAGCTAACGCAGCACGGATCTGCAATCTCGGACTCCTATCAGAGACCAGCAAACAGGAGGTACAAGAAAGCAACCTCACGGAGTGTCCAGCGAGAGATAAAACAACCGGTAATTTGTGAGATACGCTTTCCCACCCCCCACCGTTCTTCACTCCGACTCGTCCTCCTCTGCTTCCCGCAGCCACAATCTCTTGACCGGGAAACACCGGCTGCTTGGATTCCACACAACTGAACGGGCCGGCTCTCCGAGTCCCATTTGTTGGCTGCTGGTGTTGCTTTTTTCTGCTTCTTTTGATTTCTTCCTTACCTCTCACCACCTCCCTTTCCTTTCGCTCAAATACCTGGCTCCATATGCCATCATTGCTTCTTCCTGAGGGGTTGCAGAGCTCCAGTAATTTGTAATATACGCTTCCCCACTCCCTACCTTTCTTCACTCACACTCGGCCCCCTCTGCTTCCCGAGGACAGTCTCTTGTCCGAGAAACACCAGCCCCCACTAGCTGGCTCTCTGAGTGCCATTTGTTGGCTGCTAGTGTTGCTTTTTTTTCTGCTTCTTTTGATTTCTTCCTTACCTCTCGCCACCTCCCCCTCCTTTTGCTCAAATACCTGGGTCCGTGTGCCATCTTTGCTTCTTCCTGAGGGGCTATGGAGCTCCACTCAAGCGTGGAGCTGCTGCCCAGTCTGGGCTGCTGTGCTGGTGTGATCCCGGGGCTTTAGCTAGTTTGTTTGTTTTGAATTGTTTGTTTTTGTTTCCTTTTCTTGAGTTGGGAGCACTTTCTGGCCAGGCAGTGCTGCGTGGCAAGGAGACTTCCCACTCAGCTTGCACAGATGTGCAGAGGGATCCCTGAGAGCATTTCCTTTTACGTTGGTTTATATTTTCTGTTTTTTGGGGGGGCTTTCTTGTTTTTGTTTTTTTTTTAATTTTTTTGTTTTCTTTTCCCTCTTTTTCCCTTTTTGTCTTACTTCATTGCTCAGTTTCTCATCTCTCTATATCTTCCTTCTCTTTCTGTTCCCTGAACACCTGGCATTCTATACCTCTACGCCTTCTAGCCAGGCTGTACTGCAACACCTGAGAACAGCTTCCCCAGACCTCATAGCTGCACCTGTGGGATCCCTGAGAATTTTCCAGTTATTTAACCTTTCCAATTTTTACTTATTCATTCTTTTCTTTTCTTCCTCATCCCCTTTCTGTTTTTCTCCATTTCATAGTCTCTCATCTCTCCACTCCAAAGGAAAGCTCCCCTAGCATTCTTTTTTGTTTTTGTGTATGTTTTTGGCTCCTGTTCCTCTCTCCTCTCTCCCATATCCATCTTATCTCCACACATAACAATCTCCCCGCTGCATCCTGCCTACTTGCATCATGTGCTTGATATCACACCACCAAGGAGCACAGGCACGATGTACTGGAACCTGCCTTGCACTGATTACTGACCCACTCTGGTGGCTGTAGTAAGTGCCACAAACA
>NW_004444154.1:1908788-1910776 GCF_000243295.1 Trichechus manatus latirostris
CAGTGTCATAGAAGGGCTGAGGAGCAGGTTTGAAATGATGGAAGACAGGATCAACGAAATTGAAGACAAACACTTGGATACAACTCTGAAGAACTCAGAAAAAAGGACAAAGAAAAATGAAGAAACCCTGAGAATAATGTGGGATACAGTCAAAAGCAAAAATTTATGAGTGATCGGAGTTCCAGAACAAGGGGAGAAAACAGAAAACACAGAGATCACTGAAGAATTGCTTACAGAAAACTTCCACAATATCATGAAAGATGAAAAGCTGACCATCCAAGAAGCTCTATGAACCCCATATAGGATAGACCCAAAAAGAAAATCACCAAGGTATATACACATTTACTAAAACCAGAGACAAAGAAAGAATTCTGAGAGCAGCTCAAGAAATATGAAAAGTCACAGACAGAGGAGAAACTATAAGTCTAAGCTCAGATTATTTGGCAGAAACCACGCAGGCCAGAAGGCAATATGACATATATAAAACCTTGAAAGAAAAAAATTGCCAGCCAAGACTAATATCTCCTGCAAAACTCTCATTCAGACATGATTGAGAAATTACAACACTTCCAGATAAACAGAAATTAAGGGACTATGTAAAAAACAAACCAAACTTTCAAGAATTATTAAAGGGCATCCTCTGGTCTGAGAACAAACAACTTCAGACCACAGGTGGAATCTAGGACATAGGATCATAACAGTCAGATACCAACCTAGGAAATGAACTCTCAAGGACTATCCAAAACCAAAAGAATTACAACATGAAACCAGAGAGAATAATCTGTAAATGACAACAACATCAGAACAATAAAAGGGAATAAACAATGTAGGTATAGAATCTTCTAACGGAGAGGAAGGCAAAGTGATACCAAGTAATAATAGACTGGTTCAAACCTAGGAAGATAAGGGTAAATTTCAAGGTAACCAAAAAGAAAGTTAACCAACCTACTCATCACAATAAAGAAGAAAAACATAAAGACCCAATAAAAACAAAATCTACAAAAACAAAAGAAATGAAACAGAAAACCACAAACAAATTCAGCACAGGAGAGTAAGAGGAACAAAGAAAATGTCAGCAACACACAAAAAAAAACACTATAAAATGATAGCAATAAACTCAAACCTATCAATATTTACACTGAATGTAAATGGATTGAATGCACACATAAAGAGACAGAGAATGACAGAATGGATAAAAAAAAAAAAAACAGGATCCATCAATATGCTGTCTACAAGAGACACACCTGAGAAACAAAGATGTAAATTTATTAAAAATCAAAGGTTGGAAAAAACATATCAAGAAAACAGCTACCGAAAAAGAGCAGAAGTGGCAATACTAATCTCAGATAAAATAGACTGTAAAACAAAATCCAACATAAAAGACAAAGAAGGACACTATATGGTGATTAAAGTGACAATCCATCATGCAGACATAACCATAACAAATATCTACACAGTCAATGACAGGGCTCCAAAATACATAAAACAAACTCTAACAGCACTGAAAGGAGAAATTGCAGTTCCACAATAATAGTAGGAGACTTCACCACACCACTCTCAGTAAAGGACAGAACACCTAGAATGAAACTCAGCAAAGATACAGAAGACCTAAAGGGCACAATCAGCCAACTTGACCTCATAGACATAGATAGAACACTCCATCTAACAGCTGCAAAGTACACATTCTTTTCCAACACACATGGAACGCACTCCAAAATAGACCACATCTTAGGCCAAAGAGCAACCCTCAACAAAATCCAAAACATTGAGATAATACAGAGTATCTTCTCTGACCACAAGGCCATCAAGGTAGAAAATAACAGGAAGAGCAAGGAAAAAAAATCAATTACATGGAAACTGAATAACACTCTGCTTACAAACCACTGGGTATTGGAAGAAATCAGAGATGAAATAAAAAAATTCCTAGAATCAAATGAGAATGAAAACACATCATACCAAAACCTTTGGGACACAGCAAAGGCAGTCCT